>NC_080162.1:23790574-24057231 GCF_950295315.1 Erinaceus europaeus
TCAAACTAACGCCCTCCTATCCTGTAGTTCTGAGTGGATTTTGTGGTGATTTTGGCCATAATGTTCACCACATTGGGCCTGGGTCAGCTTCCTGGTGAGGCCTGGACTTGGACTTCCTTATTCACCAGCTATTTGGTCAGTTCTGAATCCTAACCTATGGTTCCTCAAACCATGCAGAGTCCCCTGGACACAGCAGTGCCCCAGGAAGAAGCTGGAGGCCTGTGATTCAACCTGTTCAGAACACTCCCTCAAGGGTCTTCACCCTCCCACTGCTCTCCTCTTCAAAGTAGCGCTCCTGTATCTTCAAATAGTTGCTTTTCATGTCTCCTCCGGAGTTATATCATTACTAGTACTGATGTCTGTCCAGTAATAGTGATGGAAGCTGGAAATTACTCAAGCTGTGAACACTGTCCTCACAGACACTGGCCCGTATGCCATATGCACCAGTGGATATCAATTTCACATCAAAGGGATCATATTCTGATATCATGCCTCCCCCCACACTATGAGTGATTTAGTGATTGTTTACAAAGTTATAAGATTAGAGGGTGTAGTTCCATATCATACCCACCGCTAAATTTCTGTTCTCCCACTGCCACACATCATAGTTCTTGCAAAGCTGTAGAGACAGAGAGTCTGACCACTTTCATTAATTTGCTTGTTTATTATTTATTTGCAAGGTCGCGAGGTCCAATTCCCTGTCTTCCACCCAGTAGTTGTCTTTCATCTCCTTCTTTACTACTAAGCATCATCACCTCCAGTTCCATGTATCCGTTCGTCCCAAAGGACGCGATATCATGCTCTTAAGTCTCAAGGGAGCATTTCATTGAATATGTTTCACATCTCTATCTAGTCACCTGTCAATGGGAATTCTTAATTTTAATATTCTGTTTGTTTATTTGATTGGCACTAACGTGTGCCCTGGGGCTTCATGCTTGCACAACGGACCCACTGCTCCCAGCCATTTTCTTCTTCTTTTTCTCCTCCTCTTTCTCCTCCTCCTCCTCTTCTTCCTTCTTCTTCATCTTATTTATCTATTTATTTAGTTTTACTTTTTAAATATTTATTTATTCATTTGTTCTATATTGTTGCCCTTGTTTCGTTATTGTAGTTATTATTGTTGCTGTCGTTGTTGGATAGGACAGAGAGAAATGGAGAGAGGAGGGGAAGACAGATGGGGAGAGAAAGACACCTGCAGACCTGCTTCACCGCCTGTGAAGCGACTTCCCTGCAGGTGGGGAGCCGGGGGCTGGAACTGGGATCCTTAGGCCGGTCCTTGCGCTTTGCGCCACGTGCGTTTAACCTGCTGCACTATCACCTGACTCCCTTGTTTGTTTGTTTGTTTGTTTGTTTACCAGAGCATTGCTCAGCTCTGGCTTATGGTGGTGTAGGGGACTGAACTGGGGCCTTTGGAGCCTCAGGCCTGAGAGTCTCTTTATATAACCATTATGCAATCTACCCTGACCCTCTTTTTATATTTTACTCAACAGGGCAGAGAGAGATTGAGAAGGGAGGGAGTGATAGAGGAGCAAAGAGAGAGGGCTGAGGAAATGGGACAATGATTCTGCAGAAAGACTTTCATGCCTGAGGTACCAAAGGTCTTAGGTTCATCTCTTAGCACTATAATAAGCCAGAGCTGAGCAGTGCTCTTGTCAATGAATGAATAAGCAAGCACACAAACAAACGAGAGAGACACCTGCAGTACTGCTTCACTGCTCGTGAAGCCTCCCCTCTCCAAGTGAGGACCAGGTGCTCCCCCCGCTTCATGCAGTGTCAGTGATTAAACCTGGGTCCTCATGCCCCCGTGGCAGGCACTGTAGCTCTGACTCACTTCCCTGGCCATGTGCTGTGCCTTTATCCCTCAACAACGATGTGAACATTTTTCTTTTCTTTTTTTCTTAAGGCAATTTATATTTTATTTGATTTGGGATTTTTTGTTACTGGAGAGAGATAGAGAGAAATTGAAAGGGGGTGGGGTGGGATATATAGAGAGACAGAGACAGAGAGACACCTGCAGCACTGCTTCACCACTTGGGAAGCTTTCCTCCTGCAGGTGGGGACCAGAGGCTTGAACCTTGCACTTGTGGGTCCTTGCACATAGCAATGTGTCTAGCCAGGTGGGCAACTGCATGGCCTCATGTGAATGTATTCTCTGTGTCCCTGTTTCTATATCCACATTGTCCTTTTAATGAACTACAGTCTTAGAGCCCTCTTTTTTTTCTTTTTCCAGTTTTTGGTACAAATAAAAGATGTTAAAATAATCAATTTTACAATTTTTTAATCAAGTTACAATTTTTGAATATTTTATTGAGTTAACATCACTATATGGGTTTCAGGCATACTTCCACCCACTTGTGACGTCAGCCACCCAATGTCCCTTTCTGGAGACCACCAGTGTAAGCATTTCTTGGGAAATTCTTCTGGGGGCAGCCCATATTTCTACCTTTTTTTTTTTTTTTTAAACCAGAGTACTATTCAGCTCTGGCTTATGGTAGTGAGAGAAACTGAACCTGGGACTTTGGAGCCTCAGGCATGAGAGTCTCTTTGCCTAACCATTATGCTATCTGTCACTCCCACCCCACCCAAAACCTATGCTTCTGTATGAAGACATGGCATTCCTCCTCAACCCATTTTCCACTAGACTAAACAAATGCACACACGGCTCTGACCTTCTAACATTGTTTAAAAGCAAGGAGAGGGCTCAGTGGCAGAATGAGGGACTTACAGACATGGGGCCCAGATTAGCTGGAGTGGAGCGGGAGCTCTTCTCGTTTCATTCCATAAATACAGTAGCAAAACCTGAAAAACCAAGGCACAGAAAACAAAAGAAAGTACTACACTGTGAGCTCAACTAACAGGTCTCAGAGTATTATCCCAAGAGCATAAAAAGAAAAAAAAGATGGGCCTGAGAAGTGGTGCATCTGGTAGGGTGCACATACTAACAATGTTCAAGGACCTGGGTTCAAGTCCCTGGTCCATACCTGCAGAGGGAAGCTTCATGAGTCAGACAGTGCTGTTGATATAGCATTTTCATTCTCTCTTTCCCCCCCAATCTCTCTGTCTCTATCCAAAAAATAAATGATAAAATAAAAAATATATATATTTTAAATATTTATTTATTTTCCATTTTTGTTGCCCTTGTTTTTGTTTTTGTAGCCTTTATTGTTGTTATTGATGTCATCATTGTTAGATAGGACAGAGAGAAATGGAGCGAGTAAGGAAAGACAGAGAGGGGGAGAGAAAGACAGACACCTGCAGACCTGCTTCACCGCTTGTGAAGCGACCCCCCTGCAGGTCCAGAGCCAGGGGCTTGAACCGGGATCCTTACGCTGATCCTTGCGCTTTGCGCGACCTGCGCTTAACCTGCTGCTCTACCGCCTGACTCCCAAAATAAAATATTTATTAATTTATGATAAAGAGGAGGAGTAGAGGGAGAGCCAGAGCATCAGTCTGGCACACGCAGTGCCTGAGATTGACTGTGGAGTTTCAAACAGGAGGTCCTGACTCCACTGCTTTATCTACTGCACCACTCTTGGACTACGCAAAGATTTATTTTATTGCTTATTTATTTATTTTGCAGCCAGATTAATCATGGTGCCTATATGATGAATCTGGCTAGTCATAGTTTTTCCCCTTTCTTTCTTTCTTTCTTTCTTTCTTCCCCTTCTCTTTCCTCCTTCCCTCCCTCCCTTCCTTCCCTGATATAGAGAGAAATAGAAAGGGAAGGGGGAGCAAAGGGGAGAGAGAAAGAAATACTTGTTACCCTACCCCACTGATCCCTGAAGCTTCCTTCCACCCTGCAGGTAGGGATGAGGGGTATGAACCCAGGTCCTTATTCGTGGTAACTTGTGTGCCACCACCTGATCCCTAATAAATACATATTTAACATCAGGTACAAAGATGGGACAAAAATGAAATGATTCGCATTAGAATTTTTTATATACTTATTTATTTTCCTTTTTGTTGCCCTTGTTGTTTAACATTGTTGTGGTTATTGTGTTACTGTTAATATTATTGCTGTAGCTCTTTCAGTAGAAGTTTGATGTATTTAGATGGCTTCTCATTGGGTGCATAGATATTAATAATTGTTAAGTCCTCTTGATTGACTGATCCTCTGAGCATTAAGTAGTGTCCATTCCTATCTTTTTTAATCTTATCTATTTTAAAGTCTATCATGTCAGATATGAGAATAGCTGTTCCTGCCCTTTTTTGTGGGCCATTGGCTTGTATGATAGTTTTCCATCCTTTCACTTTAAGTCTGTGTTTGTCTTGTTGAGTTAGGTGAGTTTCCTGTAGACAACATATTGTTGGGTTGTGTTTTCTGATCCATCTTCCTACTCTGTGTCTTTTAATAGGTGAATTCAGGCCATTGACATTTATTGATATCAAAGATTGAAGATATTTTAACGCCATTCTTGTAGAGTTTTAGAGTGTTTTGATATATGTCCTATTTGTGGTGGTCTGGTTGTTTATAGGAGACCTTTCAGAACTTCTTTCAGGGCAGGCTTGGTGATGGTTGCTTCCTTCAACTGTTGCTTGTCTGAGAAGGTTTTGATGCTTCCATCTAGTCTGAATGACAGTCTAGCAGGATATAGTATTCTTGGATGAAAGCCTTTCTCATTGAGTACTCGATAGATATCTTGCCATTCTCTTCTGGCCTGTAGTGTTTGTATGGAGAAGTCTGCTGCTAATCTTATGGGTTTTCCTTTGTAGGTGACTCTTTGTTTTTCTCTTGCAGCCTTGAGGATCCTTTCTTTATCCTTATTCCTTTCCATTCTAAGTATGACATATTTTGGTGTCTTTAGGTCTGGGTTAATTCTGTTTGGGACCCTCTGGGCTTCTTGAATCTTTATGTCTTTGGTGTTGTCTAGACTAGAGAAATTTTCAGCTATTATGGCCTGGAATGCTTTCTTCCTCTCCTTCTCTTTCTTCCTCTGGTAAGCCAATAATGCGTATATTGTTTCTTTTGAAGTTATCCCATAGGACTCTGTTGTTGTTTTCAGCATCTCTTAATCTCTTTTTGAGATCTCTTACTTCTTTTTTAGTTGTCTCTAATTCATCCTCAATCTTGATAATTCTGTTTTCAGCCTCAAAGATTCTATTCTCTCTGCCCTCTACTGCTTTCTGGAGTTCATCTATTTTGTTGCCCTGCTCTGATACTGTTTTAGCTTGTTCAGCTAGTTGCCTTCTTAGCTCAGCGATTTCAGCTTTCAGCTCTCTAATAACCATGAGATAATTAGTATTTTCTTCCATATTCTCATTTGTTGTTCCTGCATTTCTGATTACAATTTTTTCAAATTCTTTACTCCTGTTATTATTTCCTTAGCTAATGTTTGGATGTTGAATTCGTTGTTTTGTGCTTCACCCTCTGGAGGACTTTTAGCTGGACTCTTGTCCTGGTTCGAGTTTCCAATATTTTTTCTTGTTGTTTTAACCATTTTATATATTATGTTATGAGTTCCCTTTATCAGTACTTTTCAAATTATTGATCACTATTGCCTGGATTGACTTGTGTCTAAGTAATTTAATTAAAGGGTTTACCGTGGTGGAAGTTAACAGTTTTTTTTTTCAATCCCTGAGTTGGAGCTCAGTGGTGTAAAAGCCTTTTTTTTTTCTTCCCTGTAGGCTATGGGAGCCTGAGGGCTTTTAAACTATCAATAGGCTTCTTAGCTTAATCACTGACTCCTGACCAAGAGATAAAGCATGGTGTGGCAGAGATAATCCAGTGGTTATGCAAAGAGACTTTCACAGCCCCTCAGCTATGCCACCGAGGTATAGGTCTTCTCCTGAGTTTCCCGGTTAGATCTATTTCCCCTGGTGTCCCTCCCTGTTGCTGCTCCAGATTCTGAGGGTAGTAGCAATGGAGACTCAGAGTTGCACTTGGTGAGTCTCTGGGGAGTCCTTTCCTCCCTTCAGCTGTCCCCTTGTTGGTGGAGCAGACTGGAGGTGGTGTCTCCACTGATAAACTGTTGAACTGTTAGCAGTCACTTAATCTCTCCTTAGGCCCCTCTCTCCTCTCTGTCACCAGCCACGTGTGTTTGTACTCACGGGTGATTTACTGGGTTCCTGTGGTCATTCTAGTCCTGTCCTGTTTCAGTCCGGGTGGTCTCCTTTGGTATTCCTAGTTGATCCGGGAGAGGAGAGGAGAGGAGAGGAGAGGAGAGGAGAGGAGAGGAGAGGAGAGGAGAGGAGAGGAGAGGAGAGGAGAGGAGAGGAGAGGAGAGAAAGCGATCTGCTGCTCGTAGTTCCGCCTCCGGAAGTCTCTGTTCCATTGTTGTGGTTATTGATTTCATTGTTGTTGGATAGGACAGAGAAATGGAGAGAGGAGGGGAAGACAGAGAGGGAGAAAGACAGACACCTGCAGACCTGCTTCACCACTTGTGAAGCGACTCCCCTGTAGTGGGGAGCTGGGGGCTCAAACTGGGATCCTTCCGCTGGTCCTTGTGTTTTGCGCCACGCGTACTTAACCAGCTGCACCACCGCCTGACTCCCCGCATTAGAATTTTTAACCCTGGGCCAGGAAGATAGTGTAGCAGCAGTGTAGCAGAATAGAATTTTAAATCCTTCTTGTCCAGATTTTCTCTGGACAGGTGGCCCATGGTCCATCTGGTTGAAGTGCCCAGCTGCTGGCAGGCAGACCCTCAAGGCAGGGGGAGTGGCAACCTTGCAGTGTGCCCTATGTGCAGGAAGAAGTGTCCTGCCAAAGCCTTATCTGTTACTGACCCAGTTCTCAAGGGGAGCTGCTGGCCCTCATCTCCTGCCCCCGAGGATTATTTTTATCCAGCCCAGTCACCAGTAAGCCTGGCAGCCCTGCCTCTGGGAGCCTGGCCACTCTGGTACTATATATAGCACACAGACAACATTCAGACCAGAGTGGCCCCTTCCACGTGCACTTCTGTCACAGCCTGTGGTCAGAATCTCTTCTGTAAATCCGGGTGTGCTGTGGCTGCAAAAGTGGGAGGGGTATCTGGATTCTGTCTCCTCTCCACCATAAAATTGGGCCTGGCCATCTTGGCAGCGTGAATGTGCTCTCTCCTCAGAGGAAGTGGGTTTGTGTGGAGTGTGCTGGTTTAATACTGAGTGAGGCTGGTGGGGACAGAGAGGGGTGTGTGTCGCTTGGGCATAAGAGAACCTTTGGGAAAGTGCAACCCCATTTCTTCCTACCTGAGGCATGGCCACTGCATGATGTACCAACTCCCTCGCCAGCTGTCCTGGGACTGGTGACACGGTTTCAGGCTTTTCCGCCTCCAGGTAGACTCTAAGGAGCCTCTGTGTACCTGTCACAGTATTCCACTTGGATTCTCATCACATCATTCCTCAAGCATCCACAGAAGAAGCCTCAAGAAGGAAACTGGATACAAAGGACACTCAATTAAAAATAAATATTTGCCCCTCCCCCACAGAGAATTTCCAAACCTGTCGTAGCTTGACTAATGTCCCAAATGTCCAATTTATAAAGGCAGGTCTCTATCAAAGAAACTGCTGGCATTCACAACCAGTGAAGACTGCTGGCCAGAGCCTCTTCTGAGCCTCAAACATGGTCCAAGAAAGCATATTCTGGTTGTGGCAACTGACCAGTCAACCCAGAGGTCCACTTAACACAATCCTTGCCCTGCTGGCTTTTTGTTTCCATTTCCTCTCCTGAGAAAAGGCCACCATGTGGTCCAAACTGGAGAGCTTCACGGCTGTGTCTTTCCCCTAAATGCAAATATTCCCTCCTGTTCCGCTGAATTGGCACTTGACGAGCAGAAGTCACATGTGCGAGGCTCATGTGAGTGGACTGGGCCATTCCAAGAGACCACGGCTGTGTTGTGGGTTTTGTTGGGGGGAGAGGGGGAGGGCCAATGTACTCAACAGGTACTGGTCAGAGGCGGCTGCCATTATTATGACTTTCTTTGACAATGGTAGCGTGTCTTCTTTTTCCTCATCCTCATCATCATCAGGATAATCTACCAGACCCACAAGGCCTCCCTTTGTAGTAATAGCTGCCATCTGAGATGTGTTTTTAGAGATGGATCCAGGAGATCCTGGAGACCCTGGGGAGCCCGGGGAGCCCGGCAGGTTTGCTGCAGGTGACTGGCTGGTGAGGTTTGTCTTTGTTCCACTGGAGAGAGAAAGCTTGAAGCATGGCCTCTGCTGACCAGAAAGATTCTTTTTCAGAAGCACTTCCTTTCCATTACTTTCTTTTAGTTTTTTCCTTTCCATGAATTTACTTATAGGATCCATAATGTCGTCACCATTTTTACACGTGTCAGACGGAGACACTACAGCCTCCCCATTGTCCATATAAAGTTTCCTCTTTTTTAAATCTGTTCCCTTTGCCCTTCAAACTGCAGATTTTTTTTTTTCCAAAGTGGGGTTTTGTCCTACTTGATTAAAGATTGAGTGAAATTCTAGATGTGGTCATTTGTGTCATAAGTTTTTTTGTTTGATTCAATTTTTCCCCTCCACTGAATGTATGTATGCTTAGTTGTTGAGTAAATATATTTGAGACCATTAAAGCTTCTTTTGATGTAATATAACCTGATGCTGTGCTGGTACCTGTTTCACCAAATGTAATTTTTGTTCTACATCACAGTTCTCAGTTTGTTTAGAGTTTTATGAAAGATGGCATAATTTTCATTGACAAGAGCAAAATCTTACAACTATGTGCATACAGAAGCAATACTATGTTGTGACTAACTATTTTATTTTATTTAAAGACTTTATTTATTCATCATAAATGATAGGAAAGAGAGAGAAAGAACAAGACATCACTCTGGTACTTGTGCTGCTGGGAATTGAACTTAGCTCATGCTTGAGAGTCCAAAACCTTATCCACTGTGCCACCTCCTGGACCACTGACCAAATATTTTATATTAAAATTTACATCAGCAACTGTCTTGAGAATTCAGGGAAATAGAGTGGAATTTAACATTGCAACACTTTTGTTAAACCTAGAAATGTGAAATTAGTGTTCCAAAGAGATTCTGAAATTTCTTATCTTGGGACAATGACACCACATTAAATCATAGTTGAGGATGGATGATTTTAAAACAACATATTTGACTTTTGAATAATAGAAAGAAAACTGAAGAGCAAGATATAAATAAATAAATAAATAAATAAATAAGTACGGGGGGCAGGCGGTGGTGCACCTGGTTAAGCACACACATTACAATGTGCAAAGACCTGGGTTTAAGCCCCTGGAACCCACCTGCAAGGGGGATGCTTCACGAGTGGTGAAAGGGCTGCAGGTGTCTCTCTGTTTCTTTCTTTCTCTATCTCCCACCTCCCTTCTCAATTTCTCTGTCTCTATCCCATAATATATATATAATAAAACTTAAAAAATGACACTCAGTGATTTAACAACTGGGAGAAAGTCTAACCTTGTTGGATAAAGAAAGGACTACATAAGCACACATGGCACAAAGTGCAAGGACCAGCATAAGGATACCACTTTGAGCCCCCAACTCCCCACCTGCAGGGGGAGTCGCTTCACAGGTGGTGAAGCAGGTCTGCAGGTGTCTTTCTCTCCCCCTCTCTATCTTCCCCATCTCTCTCTATTTCTCTCTGTCCTATCCAGCAGCGACGACATCAATAACAACAATCATAACTACAACAATAAAACAACAAGGGCAACAAAAGGGAGTAAATAAAAAAGAAAGAAAGAAAGAAAGAAAGAAAGAAAGAAAGAAAGAAAGAAAGAAAGAAAGAAAGAAAGAACTACCAAAGGTGGATAAGGGCAAGAGAACAGTACACTTTAACGATGGCCTTACCAGAACACCCCATCATCAGGGGCTCTAGTCAGGAAATCCTTGGATTCCAATATAGATATGATGGGCCTAGACCTCTAACAGATCCCTCTCTCTACCATCACCGGTCATCTCCATCAGGAACAACATCATAAGCCCTCTGAGGGCCTCTCCAGGACCCTGCCCTCACTGTAGAGCAGCAATGGTAGGGACTGCCTCACTCTCCAAAGGGAAGCTGGGTCAACATATTCTGCCATTTGAGGAAGACTGATCCTGAAATGAGTGCAGCCTAGAATGTTCCCAGCTGTGACCATGGACTGTAAGCTCAGACTGACAGGGATGCAGAGGTTACACAGCCTTCTGTGCTAAATATGAATATATATGGGCCTTAGGTCAGATTAATAAGATATACAGTCCATAGTATTTATATACTTTCCTCATGTTTGGGAGCTACTCTCGGCCCTAATCCAGCTTTCTAGTCCTGTTCTCAACTCTGACACCTTCTTCCCAGACAATATTCTTAGTCCACCTGCATGTTAGCTATCAGGCTCAGTAAAAATTACGTCATGGGCTCCTTGGAACATACCTAAAATAGACTTCCTAGCTTCTTCCCACCTTAAGACCCCCATTCTCATCTGCACTATTCCTAATTTTTGTTTCTTGCTTATTAAACAATTTGTCCTGCTTTATATTTTACCAAGTTGCAGACACAATCATGATTCCATCCTGACTTCCCTGGGAAGACAACCTCAATAAAGAGTCCTGAAGTTTCACCTCTCCAGTCTCCTCCCCACTTCCACCCCAACTAGAGAAAGCTAGAAACAGGCTGGGGATATGGATCAACCTGGCAACGTCCATGTCTAGTGGAGAAGCAATTATCTTCTGCTCCCCATAAAAAAGTTTGGTCCATACTCCCAGAGAAATAAAGAATAGGAAAGATTCTAATGGAGGGGATGGGAGATGGTGGTGGGAACTAAATGGAATTGTACCTTTGGGGAGCTGGGAAGTAATGCAGCAGGTTAAGCGCATGGACGGTGTAAGGATTGAGGTTCAAGCCCCCGGCTCCCCACTTGCAGGGGGTTGCTTCACAGGTGGTGAAGCAGGTCTGCAAGTGTCTATCTTTCTCTCCACTTCTCTGTCTTCCCCTCCTCTTGTCCTATCCAACAACAATAATAACAACAACAACAATAAACAAGAGCAACAAAAGGGAAAAAATAGCCTCTGGGAACAGTGCATCTGTGGTGCAGGCACCGAGCCCCAGTGATAATCCTGGAGACAAAAAAAAAAAAAAAAGGAATTGTGCCCCTGTTAAATCATTAATAACAAATAAAAGAAGAAGAAGGAAAGGAAACAGGGCTGGTGAAACATCTCACTTGGGTAGTGTGCTGCTTTGCCATATGTGCAGTGCAGGCTAGAGCCTGGCCTCCAGTGCGCTGAAGGAAGGAAGCTTTTATGCTTCAAACTCAAGCCTTCCTCTCTCCTTTGCTCTGATGTTATATTTCTGCAGAGAACTAACCTCTTCCTTTTAAATTTATTTTATTAGTGATTTAATAATGATCAGCAAGATTGTGGGATAAGAGGGGTACAATTCCACACAATTCCCACTACCATAGTTCCACATCCCCTCCCCTCCACTGGAAGCTTTCCTATTCTTTTATTTATTTATTTATTTATTTATATTTGTTTATTTATTGTTGTAGTTATTATTGTTGTCGTCGTTGTTGGCTAGGACAGAGAGAAATGGAGAGAGGCAGAGAAGACAGAGTGGGAGAGAAAGATAGACACCTGCAGACCTGCTTCACCTCTTGTGAAGTGACTCCCCTGCAGGTGAGGAGCTGGGGGCTCGAACTGGCATCCTTCGGCCGGTCCTTGTGCTTTGCACCACTTGTGCTTAACCCGCTACGCTACCGCCTGACTCCTAGCTTCCCTATTCTTTACCCCTCTGGGAGTATGGACCAAAGATCTGTATGGGGTGCAGAAGGTGGGAGGTCTGCCTTCTGTAACTGTTTCTCTGCTAGACATGGGCATTGACAAGTAGATCCATAACCCCAGCCTGTCTCTATCTTTTCCTAGTGGGGTAGGGCTCTGGAGAGGTAGAGTTCCAGGACTCATTGTTCTTGAGGTCACCTACCCAGGGAAGTCAGGTTGATGTCACAGTAACATCTGCCACTTGGTGACTGAAAATCATTGATATGTGTCATACCACACTCCACTGGGTTCAACTATCTAGAGAGGGGCCCCTTAAGGGTGCTCACGAGATTTCATTGAGTATATTGGGGGGAGGGGGTCTAGATCTGAATCTAGGACTGCCTGATTCCAAAGTGGGTGCTAAAGATCTTTCTTTCAGGCGGGGGTAAATAGCATAAAGGTTATGCAAAGAGACTCTCATACCTGAGGCTTAGAAGTCCCAGGTTCAATCCCCCGCACCACCATATGCCAGAGCTGAGTAGAGCTCTGGTTAATAAATAAATAAATAAATAAATAAATAAATAAATAAATAGTTCTTTCTCAGTGGCCTGGCGCTAGTACACCGGGTTAAGCGCACAGAGTATGAAGCCAAAGGATTTGAGCTTCCAGCTCCCCAGTTTGAGCCTCCAGCTCCTCACCTGCAGGGAGATCACTTCATAAATTGTGAAGCAGGTCTGCCAATTTTTCTCTCTCCCTCTCTATCTTCCCCTCCTCTCTCAATTTCTCTCTGTCCTATTCTATAACAAAAAAAAAAAAAAGAAAAGAAAAGAAAAAACGAAATATAAGGAAAAAAATGGCCTCCAGGAGCAGTGGATTTGTAGTGCTGGCACTAAGCCCCAGAGATAACCCTGGAGGCAAGAGAGAGACAGAGAGAGAGAGACTGACCTGTGGCTCTGCTTCACCACTTGTGAAGCTTCCTCCTTTGCAGGTGGGAGACTGGGGGTTTGAACCCGGGTCCTTTTACACTGTAGTGTGTGCACTCAACCAGGTGCACCACTGCCTGGCCCTCTATCTCTGTCTCTCTTTTAAAAACATTTTAATGGGAGAGATACAGAAAGAATGATGCAGAGAAAAAGCAGAGAACTGATCAGCTCTGGCTTGTGGTGGTGCTGGGGATTGAACCTGGGACCTTTGATGCCTCAGGCATGAAAGTCTCTGCATAACCATTATGCTGTCTCCCTGGCTTTCCTTCTCTGTCTACCAAAAAAATGATCACCTGGAATGGTGGAGTTGTGCAGGCACCAAGCCCCAGTAGTAACACTGGTGGCAAAAAAAAAAAAAAAAATCATCAGATAAAATATATTCTCATCATATTGTGAAAAAAAAGTTCGAAAAGTAAAGAGTATTCCAACAGGGTGAGGACTATAAACCTGGTCACCCACCAAGCTCCTCCCATAGCCTAAGAGGCACTTTTTTTTTTTTTTAGTACAAATGAACTTTTTTTTTTTTAATTTAAAAAAGGAGACATTAACAAAACTGTAGGATAGGAGGGGTGCAACTCCACACAATTCCCACCACCAGATCTCTATATCCCATCCCCTCTCCTGATAGCTTTCCCATTCTTTATCCCTCTGGGAGTATGGACCCAGGGTCATTGTGGGTTACAGAAGGTGGAAGGTCTGGCTTCTGTAATTGCTTCCCTGATAAACATGGGCATTGACTGGTTGGTCCATACTCCCAGTCTGCTTCTCTCTTTCCCTAGTAGGGTGGGGCTCTGGGGAAGCAGAGCTCCATGACACATTGGTGGGATAGTCTGTCCAGGGAAGTCTGGTCGGCATCGTGCTGGCATCTGGAACCTGGTGGCTGAAAAAAGAGTTAATATATAAAACCAAACAAATTGTTGAACAATTATGGACCTAAAGGCTGGAATAGTGCAGATGAAGTGTTGGGGGGTACTCACTGCAGACTATTGTGTACTTTTGCTTTCAGGTATATATTTTGCCCTAGTTTATGGATACATGTGAACATATGTTCTATCTCAGGAGACCTGGTCTATATCTAGGTTTTGGGACTTTGTTAGGAAGTGAACCACCTGGAATGGAATTAGAGACTACTATGAAAGGAAAGGTCTCACCTGAGTAATGAAGCTGAAGGGTTGTCATTCCACACCTGAAGTCTCTGGACACAGTCTGAAGTGAAGCATGCTGAGGTAGCACTTGTTGCGTTGGTTAGGTTGTGATCGGCGGATGCAATATTATTTGATATGAATTGAGAGAAACATTCAGGAATGTATATCCCACCCTAGGGTTCCCAGGACTGGGGGAAATATAGGCTATATAGTGGAAATGTGAGGTTCCTGCTGTCTTAGGGTTCAAGAAGACAATGGATAGTTATTTTTCTCATCACATTATTTGGTAATTGGGTTAACTCTGAAAAGTTCCTTTGTTAGGATTTGCTGTATAATACCCAACATCTTGTATATAGCTGTGCCACCGGTTGCTTCTATTCTCCCTGGTTGAGGCTTTGAGAGAGTCGATATATCAAAGACTCAGCCTATGTATTAAAAAGACTCAGTTTTTGCTTAAAAAGTTTGAGACATACAATCAATTTTTCCCCTCTCATATTAATTAGATAGTGGTTTATATGACTACAATTTAATAGGAGTGTACATAAACACCATTCCCACCACCAAAAGACTGTGTCCCATCCCACTCACCCACCCCCACCACCCCGCCACCCTGGGGAGCCGAATGTCTACCCTCCCCCTCACCACAGGATTTTTACTTTGGTGCCCTACTCTAGATTTAGTCAAATCCTGCTTTTAGTTTCCCTTTCTGTTCTTCTTTCTCAACTTCAGTTGATGAGTAGGATCATCCCATACTCATCTTTATCTTTCTGACTTAGCTCACTTAACATAATTCCTTCTAGTTCCATCCAAGATGGGTCATAGACGATGGGTTCATTGTTCTTTATAGCTGCATAGTATTCCATTGTGTATATATACCACAGCTTTCTCAGCCACTCATCTCTTGTTGGGCACCTGGGTTGCTTCCAGGTTTTAGCTATTATGAACTGTGATGCTATGAACATAGGTGCACACATATATTTTTGGTTGGGCATTATAGAATCCTTGGGGTATATCCCCAGGAGAGGAGTTACTGGGTCATATGGAAGGTCCATGTCTAGCCTTATGAGAGTTCTCCAGACTGCTCTCCACAGAGGCTGGACCAGTTTACATTCCCACCAGCAGTGCAGAAGGGTTCTTCTGTCCCCACAGCCTCTCCAGCATTTGTTGCTGCTGTCCTTTTTGATGTATGCCATTCTCATAAGAGTGAGGTGGTATCTCAATGTTGTCTTTATTTGCATTTCTCTGACAGTCAGTGACCTGGAGCAATTTTTCATATGTTTGTTAGCCTTTTGGATCTCCTCTGAAGTGAATGTTTTGTTCATATCCTCTGCCCATTTTTGGATGGGGTCATTTGCTTTTTTGGTGCTAAGTTTGCTGAGCTCTTTGTATATTTTGGTTATTAGTCTCTTGTCTGATGTATGGCATGTGAAGATCTTCTCCCATTCTGTAGGGGGTAAGAGGCACGTTTTTGACCAGCTTGGGCTCAGAGAAGGTAGCCCATTAACAGGACTGTAAATCAGATGGACCTTTGTACTCTTTATGTTTTGTTGTTGTAGCTTTGTGTTTACCAGAGTACTATTAAACTTTAGCTTCTGGGACTTTTGGTACCTCAGGCATGAAAGCCTTTTTGTACAACCTTATACTATCTCCTGCATCTGGCTCTTCAGCACACAAACCCCCCTCTTGCTACCCCCCAGCAGCCATTTGGGTCACCCTGGAAATAGGACCCCAAGCTTCCTTCTGAAGTCATCTTTTGGACAAGCTGGTGCTGAGGAGAGACTTTAAATGGACTGAGGTCTCTGGGGCTTCAGGGCTGACCTGATGGCCTAGTTTCTTTTTTAAAATTATTTATTTATTATTGGATAAAGAAAGAGAGAAATTGAGAAATGAGGGAGAGGCAGAGAAGGAGAGAGACAGAGAGACACCTATAGCACTGCTTCATTGTTCATGAAGCTCCCCCCTTGCAGGTGGAGACCAGGGGCTTGAACCCCCAGCCTTGTGTACTGCAATATGTGCACTTATCCAGGTGTGCCACTGCCTGGCCCCCATTGGCCCAGTTTATAATAAAAATCTCAAGAAAGAAGAGGGGGGTCGGGTGGTAGCTCAGTGGATTAAGCACAGAAGGTGCAAATCACAAGGACCAGCTCAAGGATCCTGGTTCCAGCCCCGGCTCCCCGCCTGCAAGGGGGTCACTTCATAGGTGATGAAGCTGTTCTTCAGGTGTCTATCTTTCTCTCCCTTCTCTGTCTTTCCCTCCTCTCTCCATTTCTCTCTATCCTATCCAACAACAACAGCAATGGCAACAATACCATCAACAACAAGGGTAACAACAAGGGTAACAAAATGGGAAAAATGTCCTCCAAGAGCAGTGAATCTGTAGTGCAGGCACCAAGCCCCAGCAATAACCCTGGAGGCAAAAAAAAATAAAAAAAGAAAGGAAGAAAGAAAGAAAGGAAGGAAGGAAAGAAGGAAGGAAGGAAGGAAGGAAGGAAGGAAGGAAGGAAGGAAGGAAGGAAGGAAGAGGGAAAGAAAGGAGAGAACACCAGACGCCAGCTCATTGGGATGGAAAGCAGGGTGGCTGAACCCCTGGGCTCCAAGAGGAGAGGCTGAAAACCGCACAACCACTGGCCCCGAGAGCACAGCTCTCAAGCACCAACTGGTTGGAGGGCCTTGCAGTCCAGGTAGGGAGGAGGGGGTTCAGAGAAAGCAGGCAGCTTTCCCAAGGTCACACATTTGTGAGTGTGAAGATGGGAAGAACTCCAGGGAATGTGTCAGGTCAGACTTCCTGAAGCAGTTCCTGCATCTAGGACAGCAGACAGCAGTCTTCTAGAATGATCCACTGAGAGCGTTTTGACTGATGGGGTGCCCTTCACTTACACCAGACCCATGTGTGCATAAAAGTTGAGTGCACTGTCTCATGGGACCTGGTCTATATCTAGGTTTGGGGGCTTTGTTAGGAAGTGAACCAGCCGAAATGGGATTAGAGGATCCTATGAGAAAGGAAAAGTCTCACCCAAGTAATGAGGCTGAAGGCTTGACATTTACTCCAAAGCTAACCTTATCAAAGTAAGGACTACAAAAGCTGAATAAGGGCAAGAGACTGGCATACTTTATGATGAATCTTTAGTCACTGTCAGGTCACCCCATCATCTGGGGCCCTAATCAGAGAGTCCTGAGATTCCCACACAGTCAAGATGGGCCTAGATCTCGAATAGATCCCTCTCCCTGTTGTCACTAGTCATCTCCATCAAGAACAACACAATAGACCCCTCTGTGGGCCCCCCACAGGACCCTGCCCTCAATGTGGATCAACAACAGTAGAGAATGTTCCATCCTCCAAAGGGAGGCTGGACAACATATTCAATGTTCCACTTGAAGAAGATGGGTTATGAAATTGGGGAAGCTTGGAACATTGCTACTCATGACCACAGAATGTGAGCTCAGATCTACAGGGATGCAGAGGTTACATAGGCTCCCAAGCTGAATATGGGTCCTGGATCAAATCGATGGGGTTTACAGTCAACAATATGTATACACCTTTCCTATATTTAGGAGCTACTCTCTTCCCTGATCCAACTTTCTAGCCCTTTATCCAGCCATGACATCACCTCCCCAGACAATAACTTAGATCCACTGCACATCAGAGGTCAGGCTCAGGAAAAAAACTAGTATAGTCACAGGCCCTTTGGAATATAACTAAAATAGACCTACTAGCTCTCTTCAAAACGGAGACCCCAAATTCCAGCCTGTAGGTTCATGATTAGTCAACAGTTTTTTAGGCTTTCTAGTTTAACTCTTTTTCAGCTACCAGGTTCCAGACGCTATCATGATGCCAACCTGACCTTGCTGGGCAGACGATCCCACCATGTGTCCTGGAGCTCTACCTCCCCAAATCCCTGCCCCACTAGGGAAAGAGAGACAGGCTGGGAGTATGAATCAACCTGTCAATGTCCATATACAATGGAGAAGCAATTACAGAATCCAGACCTTCTACCTTCTGCACCCCGTACAGATTTTTGGTCCATACTCCCAGGGGGTTAAAGAATAGGAAAGCTGTCAGGGGAGGGGATGGGATATGGCGTTCTGGTGGTAAGAACTGTGTGGAGTTGTACCCCTCTTATCCTATGTTTTTTTCAGCATTTCCTTTTTATAAATAAAAATTTAAAAATAGTAATAAGGGGGCTGGGCGGTGGTGCAGCAGGTTAAGCACACATGGCACAAAGCGTGAGGATCCCGGTTCAAACCCCCAGCTCCCCACCTGCAGGGGAGTTGCTTCACAGGCAGTGAAGCAGGTCTGCAGGTGTCTATCTTTCCCTCTCCTTCTCTGTCTTCCCCTCCTCTCTCCATTTCTCTGTGTCCTATCCAACAACAATGACATCAATAACAACAGCAATAATAACTACAACAATAAAACAACAAGGGCAATAAAGGGAATAAATAAATAAATATTTAAAATGTTATTTTTAGGTGGCTGGGCAGTAGTGCACCGGGTTAAGCGTACATAGTGTGAAGCATAATGACCAGTAGTGCTCTGGGGTGTGTGTGTGTGTGTGGGTGTGTGTGGGTGTGTATTTCATTCTCTCTTATAAAAGTAAAATAAAATAATATTTATTGAGGTCAGAGCATCACTCTGGCACATACAGTGCTGGAGCTCGAACTTAAGACCTCAGATGTGCAAGTCCAGTACTCTACTTCTGTGCTTCCTCCTGGACCACTGTGTTTTTACTTTCATTGAAAACATATTTTTCATTATCAAATGCATTTCACCATCACTGAAACATATTTTTTTCAGGGTAGGGGTAGACAGCATAATAGTTAAGCAAAGAGACTCTCATGTCTAAGGCTCCGAAGTCCCAGGTTCAGTCTCCCAATGACTGATCAGTGCTCTGGTAAAAAAGAAAAAAAAATCATTGGGGTGTCAAGTGGTGGTGCACTGGGTTAAGGGCATATAGTACAAAGCACAAGGACTAGTTGCAAGGAACAGTTTGAGCTCCCCAGCTCCCACCTGCTGGGAGGGGTCTGCAGGTGTCTGTCTTTCTCTCTCCCTATTTCCCCCTCCTCTTTCAGTTTCTCTCTGTCCTATCCAATAACTCTGGAAGCTAAAAACAAAACAAAAAAACAAACAAAAAACCCATTTCATCTCAATGTATTCTTCCCTACAGATCATATGGCCAGTCCTAGATAGATGGTTGAATGAATGAATGTCTTTTTTTTTCCTCTAAGCCTTACAGTTTTCCTAGATTTCAGTCCAAGTATATAGCATACTTCTTCAGTGTGAAATTTCTTTTATTTTTTCAAGCATTTTTTTAAAAAATCTGATTAGTAATGGTTTACTTACAAGATTGTAAAATTACAGGGTATAGGTCTATACTGCACCCTCCACAAAGGTTCTGTGCCCTACCCTCTTAACAGGAACCAAGAATAACCATCATATTTCTCCTCTGGGAAATTTCAGGCCATGATCTCTGTGAGAAACATTTCCTTAAGATAATGGTTTTAGTCTTTATCCTGTTCCACTGCTTTCTACTTTTCTTCAAATTCCTTCAAGGATCTTGTTACAAGAGTGCTAAATCTTTTTTTTCTTTTTTTTTTGGGCAGCACGGGTAATATGGCTATATGTTACTGTTCTTGGTGACCATCTAACCCCTTAACTTTTACTTTGTTCTTTCTGTTGCATTCTCTCTCTCTCTTTGATAGAATGTGAGATACAGATATAGAGGAAGAGAGACAGAGAGAAGAGATACCTGCAGCACTGCTGAATCATTAATAAAGCTTCCCTACTGCAGGTGGGAACCAGTGGCTTGAACCCAGGTTTTTTTATTTCTTTTTTTTAAATAATTTATTTATTAATTAATTAAAGGGATAGGAGGAAAGAGAGAGAGAACCAGACATTACTCTAGTACATGTATTGCTGGGGATTGAACTCAGGACCTCATGCTTGAGAGACCAATACTTTATCCACTGTGCCACTCCCAGACCACGTTTTTTTTTGGATTTCTTAATCTATTTTATATTTATATTTTAAAATGTCCTTCATTCTACCTTATTTTTCTTTTAAAATGTTCTTTCTTCTCTCTTTTTAAAAATATTTTTATTATCTTTATTTATTGGATAGAGACAGGCAGAAATCAAGAGGAATGGGGGAGACAGAGATGGAGTGAGACAGAGAGATACCTGCAGCACTCCTTCACCACTTGTGAAACTTTCCTCCTGCAGGTGGGGTCTGGGGGTTTGAACCTGGGCCCTTACTCGTTGTAACATGGTCACGCAACCAAGTGTACCATACCTGCTCCAAAATGTTTTCTTCACTTTCCACCTTCATTTCCAAATTAATTGACTTCTTATTTTTTAATTTATTATTTATTTTTTCTTGCCACCACGGCTGTCACTGGGGCTTGATGAATTCACTGTTTCTGATCTTTCCTCCTTTTTTTCCTTTTACCAGAGCACTGCTCAGATCTGGTTTCTGGTAGTGCAGGGGACAGAACCTGGGACCTCAGAGTTTCAGACAGACCCATTATTCTATTTCCTCTGCCTTCCCCCCCCCCTTTTTCCTTCTTTGATAAGACACAGAGAAATTGAGAGGGAAGGGGGAGACAGATACCTGCAGGCAACACTGCCTTACAATTTGTGATGCTTCACCCTTGCAGGGGGAGATGAGAGCCTTCAGCCCTGGACCCTGTACATGGTGGTGTCCGTGCTCTCTAGGTGTGCCGTGGTCTGGCCCTTCATTCGCTTATTCTTGGGTATGTTCTCACTTTGATCATCATTCTTTTCAAGACATTCTTTTCTGAATTCTTTTTTATTTTTTTGCTTCAGAGACTCAGGCACTAGAGTCTCTTCGCACAATCATTATGCTATCTACCCTCAGACAGTCTTTTCTGTATCTAGTCATCTCACCTCTGAGTGTAATTTTGATTTATGTACTGTCATAACTTCTATTGAAAGATGTTTCTGGGGGCTGGGCAGTAGCTCAGTGGGTTAAGCACACATGGCGCACAGCACAAGCACCGGCTTAAGGATCTGGGTACAAGCCCCTGGCTCCCTTTACAAGCGGTGAAGCAGGTCTGTAAGGCGCCTGTCTCTTCCCTTCTCTGTCTTCCCCTCTTCTCTTGATTTTTCTCTGTCCTATCCAACAACAACAATAACAACAGCAATGATAAACAACAAGAGCAACAAAAGAAAAAAATAGCCTCCAGGAGCAGTGGATTCATAGTGCAGGCACAAAGCCCCAGAAATAGCCCTGGAACCATCCGTTCCACCCCGGTTCCATGGCTGCCAGTTCTTAGCAACATCGCCCCACCAGATATTCGTCGGGATGTGGCATCATCTAAGTTCATTTCCCACATCTACGCTCGACCGGACCTGCCAATATACGCGGATATCTTCGCCCACCCTGTCCAACGCTTGACTTCTCATCACCCAATCTGGTCCCCTATGCCTACACTGAAATTCTCTGTTCCAGTCTCTTGGAACAGAGTTGGCAGTCAGCTGAGGTCAAGAACAAACACGTCATCACAGACCCCTGCGAGCGTCAACCCGGCTTTGACCTAGCACGTTATGATCGGGCCCTCCTCAATCGCTATCGAACAGGCCATGGCCGGTGCGCCGCTATGTTCCATCGCTGGGGAGCCAGAGACGACCCGAACTGCCCCTGCGGCTCCAGACGCACTATGACCCACATAGTCGACGACTGCCACCTCTCCAGATTCAAAGGAGGTCTCGAAACTTTACATCAGGCTCAACCTGACGCTGTTGACTGGCTACGGAAGAAGGACAAATGCTAGAAGAAGAAGCCCTGGAAGCAAAATAAATAAATAAATAAGCTTCTGATGTTGTTTTGAAATATTAACTTACAGCTTTTGTATTTCTAGTGGACATGTTTTATGTTTTCATTGTTTTTAGGGATGTTATTTACCTAGCTACTTATTTCCTTTATTATTATTATTATCTTTATTTACTTATTTCACAGACAGCCAGAAATTGAGAAGAAGTGGGAGGGGGAGAGGGAGAGAAACAAAGAGAAACCTGCAGCTCTGCTTCCCCCCTGCATGTGTGTGTGTGTGTGTGGGGGGGGGCTCAGGTGCCCAGGTCCTTGCCAGTGTAACTTGTTCTCAGTTAGGTGCATCACCACCACCACCTGGCGCCACTACCTATTTTCCTTTTAATTCAACTTTTTTTTTCTTTCTCATCAGTGCTTTGGTAGGGTTTCATGCTTGTGTGAATATGCCACTCTTGGTGGAAATTGTTTCCCTCCTTTTTTCCCAGAGGGTAGAGGGTGAGAAGCAGATAGGGAGAAAGAAAGAAACAGGGAAAAGGAGACAGCACACTACCTCTCCACCTTTCATATAATGTCTGCTTTGCGTGGTGCTTCCACGCGGTGGCTGGGGAATCAAACCCATGTCCTGCTCATGGCAAAGTCTGCACCTTACCAGGTTAGCTATCTCCTGAGCTCCACCAATTCCATCCTAATGTTTCTCTCTACTTTGTTTGTTTGTTTTTTGTCTCCAGGGTTATCATTGGGACTCAGTGCCGGCACTATGAATCCACAGGTCCCGGAGACCTTTTTTTTCTTTTCTTTTCTTCTCCTTTTCTTTCTTTCTTTCTTTCTTTCTTTCTTTCTTTCTTTCTTTCTTTCTTTCTTTCTTCTTCTTTTTTTAAAATTGGATAGAGAAGGGAGTTGGGCGGTAGTGCAGCAGGTTAAGCGCACGTGGCGCAAAACGCAAGGACCGGTTAGGATCCCGGTTCAAGCTCCCGGCTCCCCACCTGCAGGGGAATCGCTTCACAGGCGGTGAGAAAGGTTTGCAGGTGTCTCTCTGTCTCTCTTCCTCTCTATCTCCCCCTTCTCTCTCAATTTCTCTCTGTCTCTATCCAATAACAAGTAAATAAAAAAATGGATAGAGAAATTAAGAGAGTAGAGACAGACAGAAAAGGGGAGAGAAAGATAGGCACCTGCAGATGTGCTTCACCACTTGTGAAGTGATCCCCCTGTAATCGGGGAACCAGGAGCTCGAACCGTGATCCTTGCCCTTCCGTACTATGTGTGCTTAACTGATTGTGCTACCGCCAGGCAATCTCTGTTTTTCTTTCTGTCTTTATTTATTTACTAGGGAACTACTTAACTCTGGTTTATTGTAGTGAAGGGACTTGCACCTGAGACTTCAGAGTCTCTGGCATGAGAGTTTCTTTACATAACCATTATGCTATATCCCATTTAATGTTTTTCTACTGATGTCTTTTAAAGTAAACTAAAGTTACGGTCTGGGAGGTGATGCAATGGGTAAAATACTGGATTTTCAACCATGAGATCCTGAGTTCAATCCCCAGTAGCACATGTACCAGAGTGATGTCTGTTTCTTTCTTTCCTCCTATCTTTCTCATGAATGAATAAGTTTTTTTTGAGTTTTGCTTTTTTTTTAAAGTTCTTTTTAAAATTAATTAATTAATTTTAACCAGATCATTGCTCAGATCTGGTTTATAGTGGTGCAGGGGATTGAACCTCGGAGCCTAAGTCATGACAGTCTCTTTAAATAATCATTATACTATCTACCCCCTGCTCAATAAATAAATTCTTTTAAAAAAAGTAAAATAAAATTTCTAGCACTTTTAGACCAGGAGTGAGAAAAGGTAGTTTTCTAGTTTCATGACTTTTGACCCATCAATTCTGCTGAGTTCACAGTGATTTTCCTTATGCTTTTTAAAAAGACACCATAAAGTTCCTAATGAAATAGTGTCTACTTAGACTTAGATACCCTCCTCGCTTACTTCCTATTATACTTCTGTTACTCACTTCAAAGCTAACCTTATCAAAGTAAGGACTACAAAAGCTGAGTAAGGACAAAAGACTGGCATACGACGATGACTCTTTAGTCACTATCAGGCCACCCCATCAGCTGGGGCCCTAGTCAGGGACTCCTGAGATTCCCAAACAGACATGATGGGCCTAGACCTCAAATAAATCCCTCTCTCCATTGTTACTGGTCATCTCTATCAGGAACAACACAATAGACCCCTCTGTGGGCCCCCATAGGATCTTGCCTTCAACATGGATCAACAATGATAGAGAATGTTCCATTCTCCAAAGGAAGGCTGGACAACATACTCTATGTTCCACCTGAGGAAGATGGGTTATGAAATTGGGGAAGCTTGGAATGTTCCTACTCATGACCACAGAATGTGAGCTCAGATCTGTGGGGAGCAAAGTCAGGCTGCAGGGAACTGTGAGGCTGAGGTTGAGCGTGGTGCTGACCTCCTGTGAAAAAAACGGGTGCCTAGAGTACAGTCACCCCATCAGTCTCCCCACCAGCGGCCGAACAGGAGGTCTCAGTCTCCAGGATTCTGTCCCCCTGTCAGTCTCCCCACCACACAAAGGCTCCCCCCCCCCCCCCGCCCGTGTGCCTGCTGATAATCTCACTTCTTTATTCCCAAACTAGGGCTACGGCTAAGCAGGGAGTCCTAAACTAAACTGAAGCCATTTTCCTTACATTGATGATTTAAAGACCTGTTGACTATATTGGATATGCACAAATATACCTGGGGACAATAAAAGGAGATCCCTGGGGGAAGTACGTAGTGACAACAATTAATGGCAGTGAGTGTAACAAGACTAAAATGGCCTAGGAGCAGAAGCTGCTGTACCCATTGAAAGGCTTTCAGAAAAAGAGCTACTTATCACCACTACAGCTTCTCAGTCAGCTGGACTCAGACCAAAAGCCAGAATTACGGGTGGCTTATAGTGTGAGTGACAGACTGTGGTCTTCATTTAGTTATAAAAGGCTCTATTGCTTACCCTCACCCACAAACACCCTGCTTTCACTTGTAGGCATCCATGATGAGTATTATGTTGTGTAGTTAAATAGCTAATGTTGGGATGTGTGGGTAGAGGTAAGTGAACTTTCGTTGGCTAGGGGTTGGTGAACTTCCATATGTGCAGGGGCTTGCCAGGGGGGACCCCCCCCATGGCGTGTGCTTGCTTTGCACAGGGGATTTCTTTAGGTGGACAGCCTACTATGAATGGGTTAAGAAGAAAAGTTACTAGATTTAGCTCCAGAGAAAAGTGTTCATTCATACAGAAGGTCAGAACAGGGAGATGGTCAAAACACAGTTGGTCATTTCAAGGGAACTTTCAAGGAGAAATTTAGACTACCCCAGACCCAGGAAACTTTCAAGGGTAGATTTAGACTACCCCAGACCCAAGAAACTTTCAAGGGGAGATCAGGATGCCCCAGACCTAGAGAACTTTCTAAGGAAAACATACCTATAATAATAATAATGTTGTTTAGTTGAAAAACAAGATCAGAAAAGAAAACACAAGTAGAACCTGAAATGGAATTGGCGTATCGCACCAAAGATAAAGACTCTGGTGTGGGTGGGTGGGGAGAATACAGATCCAAGAAGGATGACAGAGGACCTGGTGGGGGTTGTATTGTTATATGGGAAACTGGGGAATGTTATGCATGTACAAACTATTGTACTTACTGTCGAATGTAAAACATTAATTCCCCAATAAAAAAAGAAAATAATAATAATGTTGTTTAAGATTATTCCTGATGTTAATGAAAACAAGTATACATGATGTCATCTGTATCCTTGATGTTAATGAAAATAATCTTACATAATGTCAACTATATCCAGGCAAAAAGTGTTTAAATAATAAACCTCTGCAGAGAGATGACAGAGACGCCTCTCTCCTGCATCTGAAGCAGCTGTCGTGTCTCTCACTTCATTCAACTCGCCAACTCCCCCTTTCCTTCAGGGACCTGAATAACTTTCACCAGAAGCCGGCTCCCGGCACAGATCTATAGGGATGCAAAGGTCACGTAGGCTCCTAAGCTGAATATGGGCCCCAGATCACATCAGATCAATGGGGTTTACAGTCAACAATATTTATACACCTTTTCCATATTAGGGAGCTATTCTTCCCTGATGCAGCTTTCTGGTCCTTTTTCCAGCCATGACATCATCTCCCCAGACAATAACTTAGATCCACCTGCATATCACATGTCAGGCTCAGAAAACAAACAAACAAACAAACATCAATATGGCCATGGGCCCTTTGGAATATAACTGAAATAGGCCTACTAACTATCTACAAAACAGAAACCCCCAAATCTTCATCTGCACTATTCCAGCGTCTAGGTTCATGATTAGTCAACAATTTGTTTGGCTTCATATGCTAACTCTTCTTTCAGCCACCAAGTTCTAGATGCTACCGTGATGCCAACTGGACTTCCCTGGGCAGACGACCCTATACCAATGTGTCCTGGAGCTCTGATTCCCCAGAACCCCGCCCCACTAGGGAAAGAGAGGAGCAGGCTGGGAGTATGGATCGACCTGTCAATGCCCATGTTCAGCAGGGAAGCAATTACAGAAGCCAGACCTTCCACCTTCTGTACCCCATACTGTCCCTTGGTCCATGCTCCCAGAGGGATAAGAAATAAGAAAGCTATCAGGGGGAGGCAATGGGATAGGGAGTTCTGCTGGTGGGAATAGTGTGGAGTTGTACCCCACTTATCCTACAGTTTTTGTCAGTGTTTCCTTCTTATTAAAAAAAAAAAAAAAAACCCTACCCGTGGTCTAGGAGATGGCACAATGGATAAAACATTGGAATCTCAAGCATGAGGTCCTGAGTTCAATCCCTGGCAGCACATGTACCAGAGTGATGTCTGGCTCTTTCGTTCTCTCTATCTTTCTTATTAATAAATAAAATGTTTAAAAAGACCCTAAATTTAGCATATAAAACAACAACCATGGGGGTGGGGGCAGTTTCCCCAGTAGAGTGCAGACTTTGCCATGTGTTATCTTTGTACTTTGTGTAATGACCCTCCAACCTTGCTTTTCTATCTGTAAGTTCTCTCCCCACCCACCCCACCCCCACATACTTATCCTGATTACCTTGGGTTCTGCTTTCAAAGTCCCATACTCGGACTTGTTATGAAAGAGTTTCAGTCTATTAGTTTCAGGAGTTTATAGGGGAAATGAAATTGAGTTTATAGGGCCCAGATGGCTTCCGCGCCATCAGACCTCATTACACTGTGGCTCGCTGGCACTTGTATGCAAATTGGATCTTACAAAATTATTTTCCAGTTGCAGCTGTTGCTGAATTGTCCCATTGTACTATAAGTACTAGTTGGTGATGTGGGGCTTTACCTGTTCTCAGGACCATCATTCTACTTCCTCCCACACATGTCCTGATGTCACATGGGTCTAGTAACTGCCTGTAGTTTGCCCTCAACTGATCAGTATTTTAGGTGTGTGGGTTTAATTAGTTTTGTTATAGATATTATCTGAGAGTCTTCCAATTTCTAAAATGTTAGGTTTGTTTATTGGTCCTGAGGTAGGAGTATGTTAGTCTGTCATGAACTGCTCTAACAATATGCCACAGGCTGGGGTGAGGTTTAAACAACACAGATTGATTATCACACAGTTCTAGCAACTAGAAATCCAGGACCAGGAAGCTGTCAGGCTTGTTTCCGGTGACTTTTCCTGACTTACAGATGACCTCTTACTGTGCTTCCATGTGGTCTTCTCTGGTGCTCTTTTTTTAAAAAAATTATTTATTTATTAGATAGAGACAGAAAGAACCTGAGGAAAGAGAGATAGAGAGGGAAAGAGACACTATTTCTGAAGCTTTCCCATTGCAGGTGGGGCCCAGGATCTCGAGCTTGATCCTTGCACACTGTAATGTGTACACCTAACCAGGTGTGCCACTGCCTGCCCCCCTCTGGTGCTCTTTCTTTTCTTAAAAATTTTTAATTGAAAGAACATTGTATTCCAGCAATGCAAAGTGACACGTGTCATGTGTGCATTATTATAAATTCACAGGTATATACACTACATTAGGTTTGCCACTGAAAGCCTAATTCTATCCTTCACTGTACATTTGCCCACTTTAAAAAAAATTATTTATTCCCTTTTGTTGCCCTAGTTGTTTTATTGTTGTAATTATTATTGTTGTCATCATTATTGGATAGGACAGAGAGAAATGGAGAGAAGAGGGGAAGACAGAGAGGGGGAGAGAAAGATAGACACCTGCAGACCCGCTTCACCACCTGTGAAGCGACTCCCCTGCCTGTGAAGTGACTCCCCTGTAGGTGGGGAGCCAGGGGCTTGAACCCTGATCTTTTTTTTTTAGTACTGTTTTTTTTTTATTGGGGAATTAATGTTTTACATTCAACAGTAAGTACAATAGTTTGTACATGCATAACATTCCCCAGATTCCCATATAACAATACAACCCTCACTAGGTCCTCTGAATCCTTCTTGGACCTGTATTCTCCCCACCCACCCACCCCAGAGTCTTTTACTTTGGTGAGATATGCCAATTCCATTTCAGGTTCTACTTCTGTTTTATTTTCTGATCTTGTTTTTCAACTTGAACCCTGATCTTTACACCAGTCCTTGTGCTTTGTGCCACCTGCACTTAGCCCGCTGTGCTACCGCCTGACTCTCACATTTGCCCACTTTTATCTGAATTATCCACCCCCATCCTCTTACTTTTCTTCTAAATAGATCAGTCCTGGGGATGGGAGATAGCTCACTCAGTAGAGTGCACTTTTTAAAAAAATATTTATTTATTCCCTTTTGTTAACCTTGTTGTCTTATTATTGTAGTTATTATTGTTGTTGTTATTAATGTTGTTATTGTTGGATAGGACAGAGAGAAATGGAGAGAGGAGAGAAAGACAGAGAGGGGGAGGGAAAGATAGACACCTACAGACCTGCTTTACCTCTTGTGAAGTGACTCCCCTACAGGTGGGGAGTCAGGGGCTGGAACTGGCATCCTTCTGCCGGTCCTTGTGCTTTGTGCCACATGTGCTTAACCCACTGTGCTACCACCAGACTCCTGTAGAGTGTACTTTTTACCATATGTGAAGACCTGGGTTGGAGCCTCTGGCCACTACATCTCCACAGGGGGAGATTCACTAACACTGGAGCAATGCTGTGGTGTCTTTCTCTGTCTTCCTCTTCCTCCTCTTCATCTCTCACTCTTTATCTGAAAAAAAAAAAATCTGGAAGTAGAATAGCTCAGCCATGAAACCTCTGGTGGCCAAAGATATATATATATAGATATGCAAAGATACTAGTCCTATTAGATGAAGGCCCTATCCTGATGACCTCATTTAACTCTAATTATGTCCTTAGAGGCCCTGTTTTAAAATATAGTCACTTTGGGAGGTTAGGGTTTGGACATAGGATTTTCCCCCTTTTCTTTTCTATTCTTTTTTACATAGATAGGCAGAGAGAGACACCACAGCACTGAAGCTTCCTTCAATGCAGTCGGGGCAGGGCTCGAACCTAGATCACATTCACGGCAAAGCAGTCCACTATCCAAGTGAGCTATTTGCTGCTGCTTGGGCATATGAATTTTGGATTTGTTTTTTTTTTCAAAGCACTTCCCAGCTCTGGGTTCTAGTGGTGTTGAGGATCGAGTTTGGGATGTTTGGTGCCTTGAGCATGAAAATCTTTGCACAATCATTATGCTACCTCCTCAGGCCAGACATGATTTTGATGGAGCTTGCCTCAATCCATGACAGAGGGGTTTGGGGAGAGAGGGGCTGTCTTCTTGGAAGAGTAGAGGCTATCAGAACTGTCCACAGAGGCCAGTTAGTCAGGATGTGGAGCTATGTATGATGAGGGTGGGCTAGCTGGAGGGTGAAGGGAATTCATGAAATACATCACAAGGACCTTCCTCAGCCAGACTCTTACATCTGTCTTCCTCTCCTGACTCCTGCCAGCCACTGCCTTCCTGTTGATCTCCTGCTCAAAACATTGCCTATCAGTTTCCCTGAACAAACACCATTTTGTTTCCGACTGCCTTGCCTTGAGCTCACATGTAATGTTCTTCTCCACCTTCCTACCCACTCCTCAACACTTCAAACAAAAACTTGACAAGGAAAATAATCAGTAAGAGAAAGACACTGAATGTTTCTAGGACCTCAGCCTCCTTTAAGCCCTGTTTCTTTAAATCCCAAGGTTAATTTATCCCCTTCCCCCACCTAGACACAACTGTGCAGGAAGAGATAGCAGTAACCAGCTCTCGTCCCTGAGCTAGAGGTGGAAGATATGACCCCCTGCCCCGCCCCACCCCCTTACCTTTGCTACCTTTGGCTTCTGTAACCACGCGTTTTGTCTCTGCCTGCAGCCCCTATAAAAGCTATTCCTTTCCTTTGTTCTAGAACTCTAGAGCACCAGCTCTGTCTAGACCCCCTAGCCCACAAACTCCCAGTGGCAGCTGTATTCTTTGCTGCATAACAAGTTACTCCAAATTTTTGTTGTTTAAAACAACCTTTTCACCTTAATTTCTGTCAGAGAAGAATCTGGATGCAGCTTAACTGGACTCTTTGGCTCAAACCCCTGCGGGCTGCAGTTAAGATGTTGACCAAGGTTACAGTGATCTCCAGGTTCAACCCGGGGCAGGATCAGCTTCTGAGTTTACTTGGTGATAGTCGGTGGGATTTTAGTCAATGCAGATTGCTAGCCAGAGGCCTTTGTCAGTTCCTTGAAACATGGATCTCTCTATAAGGCAACTAAAAAAAGGGGGGGGGGGATTTGCTTGAGCAAGCTGAAAGCAAGAAAACTGAGAAGAGTTGGAGAGAAAAACAAGCAAAGCAGAGTCATAATACAAACTACTATCTTTTGTAATCTTCCATCACCTCCGCTGTTTTTGTTTCATTAGAAGCAAGTCACTATGTCCAGGCATACTCAGGGGGAGATATTACAGAAGAGTGTCCATATCAGTGGGGAGGGGCCATTGGGGTTCATCTTACTTCTATTTTCATTCTGTATGAAGTGTCAGGACTTTGCACATACACAATATCAAACCCCCCACACACACACCACCACCACCACCAACTTTTCTCATTCTTTTCATTGAGAGAGAGGATAGTAGAAGAGAAGAGAGACAAGAGATACCACAGCACTGCTGCTCTCCCATCTATAGAACTTTCCCCTGTGTTATTCAGGGTATTCCCAGGTGATGCAAAGGCTCAAACTAGGGCCTCATACATGGTAAGTCTCCACTCTGTCTCCCAGCTTCTTGGAGTCCATCTTTGAAGTCTACCTAACATAATACTTTTTTTTAAAAGAATTTATTTATTTATTCAAGAAGGAGCTAGGAGAAGAGAAAGAACCAGACATCACTCTGGTACATGTACTGCCTGGGATCGAACTTGGGACCTTATGGTTGAGAATCCAATGCTTTACCCATTGCGCCACCTCCCGGACCATGCCTACCATAATACTTATGTTTCTTTAGTCTTTGTGAATCTGGAATTGTCTCTTAATTTTTGTCTTTCATATTATTGACATTTTTCAGTATTGCAGGCTAGTTTTGAAGATGTCCCTCAGGGATAGATTCAGGTAATGCCTTTTAGGGGGGCACGGGGGGTGGCATGAATACTTCATACTCAACACTGTGCTCATCTCAATACAATTCAGTAAGAGTCACATGATGTTAGTGTGACTTGGACTGCTTGGTCAAAATGAGCACTATTTTAACCAAGCACCAGGATCCCACATTTTTAATCACTCTGCCTCTGGCCTGGAAAATTCTTTCAATCTTTTCAAGCAGGGTGGAAAGAAAAATGAGACCAAGTCTCTTGGCAGAGTGATTTTTGGGAAGAAGTTGAGTCTGGAAATGATTTTAGGACTAAAATTCCCAAAGTACTGGATCAGAACTTTACTTTATACCTTTCATTTTTCACCCAAGATATACTCACTGGAAGCCTGAATATTGGCTATCATTGCCATGATAAGAAACGAAGACCCTTTCATTCTTCTGTTCCTTTTTTTTTTTCCCCCAGAGCATTGCTCAGCTCTGCTTTATGGTGCTGTGGGGGGATTGTCCCTGGAGCTATCTACCCCCACCCTCCTTTTTCACTTATTCTTTTTAATATTTATTTATTCCCTCTTGTTGCCCTTGTTGTTTTTATTGATGTCTTCATTGTTGGATAGGGCAGAGAGAAATGGAGAGAGGAGGGGAGTGCAGAGAGGGGGAGAGAAAGATAGACACCTGCAGACCTGCCTCACTGCCTATGAAGCAACTCACCTGCAGGTGGGGAGCCGGGAGCTCAAACCAGGATCCTTAGGCTGGTCCTGTGCTTTACACCACGTGCACTTAACCCTCTGTGCTACTGCCTGACTCCCCCTTTTTCATTTTTTTAAAAGTTCTTTTTAAGTTTGGGAAGAGTTTTACTTATTTATTTTTAATTTTATTTTTATTAGTAATTTAATAATGATTAACAAGATTGTAGGATAAGAGGGATACAGTTCCGTGCAATTCCATACAATTCCCACCACCAGAATTCTGCATTCCATCCCCTCCATGGGAAACTTCCCCATTCTTTATCCTTCTGGGTTATGGACCAAAATTCCTCATGGGATGTAGAAGGTAGAAGGTCTGGCTTCTGTAATTTCTTTTCAACTGAACATGGACATTACCAGGTTGACCCATATTTCTATTTCTGTATTTCCCTAGTGGGATAGGGCCCTGGGGAGGTGAGGTTCCAGGACATATTGGTGAGGTTGTCTCCCCAGGGAAGTCAGAATGGCATCATGGTAGTGCCTGCAACTTGGTGGCTGAAGAATGGTAAGATATCAAACAGGACAAAGTGTTTAATAATCAGGAACCTAAAGGCAAGAATAGAGCAGGCAGATCTAAGGGTCTTTATGTGGGAAGAAACTGGGAAGTCTATTTTTGGTATATTCCGAGGTGCCCATGACTTTAATGATTTTTTTGCCTAAGTTCGTAATGATTTTTGCCTAAGCCCGATAGCTAACTTGCCAGTGGGCTGAAAGTATTGTCTAGGAAGATAGTGTCAGAGTTGATAATAGGACTAGAAAGCTGGATTAGGGCAGAGAGTATCTCCCAAATATGAAGAAAGTATATAAATACCATTAACTGTAAACCCCATTGATCTGACCTAGGACCCATATATATTTATATTTAGCACAGGAGGCTGTATAACTTCTGCATCCCTGTCAGTCTGAGCTCACAGTCCATGGTCACAGCTAGGAAAATTCTAGGCTGCACTTATTTCAGGACCAGTCTTCCTCAAGTGGCAGAGTAGGCTGACCCAGTCTCCCTTGGGAGAGTGGGGTAGTGTTGGTCTGCTTCTAATTCTGCTTCTAAGACCTCTTCTGTTTTGATCATCATGTTAGGTTCTCTTGTATTGCTTAATGCTGTGGTCTATTTACATAATCACTGCTTTACCTGAGAACCGCCATGACTACAGGGCATTGGTTTAATCCCCACTGGTTAGATGCAAGCTTGATACGCATGTGCTTTTTCCTTCTCCCCACCCCTATCCTACATATTTCCTCTTCCGACCTGACACTTCCGCCTCAGGAGATATAAAGGACAGGATCTTCTAATGAGTAGAGATTAGACTGATTGATTGCACTGCATCCCTGCTTATCAATAAAGATTGAACTGCGTCCCATTCAGCCATGAGTCCCTGGTCGTCTCCTGCCCTCGAAGCTAGCCCGGCAGGGTAGCCCGCCATTGCTGCTCTGCAGTGAGGGCAAGGTCCTGGAGAGGTTCACAAGAGGACTTATGATGATGTTCCTGATGGAAATGACCAATCATGGTGGAGAAAGGGATCTTCTAGGCCCATCATACCTATGTTGGAATCCAAGGATTCCCTGATTGATTTATTTCTTATGTAGTGCCAGGGAATGAGCAGCCTCCCATGTTTCCCCCCCCCCCCCGTGTTTCTTATTTAGAGAGACACTACACCACTGCTCTAACATCTATAGATTCCCCTATACCACTCACAGTGCTCTTGTGTTGTGCTGGAGCTCAAACTCAGTGTTGGGAGCAGCGTTCAAGGTAAACCTCTCAGGCATCCCAAGAAGGGGGATAGCTGGGAGGGGCAACATAGGTACACTATGACCTTTGGCTGTGCTCTGCAAATTCCCCTATTATTGTTCATGCCTGGCTAGCTGATGTGGACTTGGTGGTATGTAGCTGCTCCTGTTCGTGCTCTGCTAATTCTGGCAGGACACATTAATCTTAAGCTACAATAGTCGACTGCTGAATGATCATAGTATAGTGTGTGAAAATAAGCAAATCCAGTAACCACTCCCCTGTTTTACTGTTATGCTCAGTTGATCATATTCCTGGAACTAGCTACATATAGGACAATAGTAATGGGAACATAGCAAGTGTAAAAAAAATAATTTTGTAAGTAAATCATTAGAGGAGGAGAGGAAAATCCAGTAATCGCTTGATCTTTACCATAACCAATTGATCTTTACTGTAATTGATTGATCTTTAACTAACTGCCAGTAAACCATGATACCTTGTGTAATCTTGTAGTGTGTAGAACTATCTTGTGTAATCTTGTATTGTGTAGAACTGCTTGCTTTCTGTATAAATTTTGGAGACTCAGAAATAAAGTTGCCTTGTCTCTGACATGGTCCTCCCTACCTCATTCATCTTTCATACCTTCTCTCAGGCTTATCATTGAACTTTACTCTGTACTGGACGTAGAGACAACTCAGGGCTATGTACATGGTAAGGCATGCACTCTACCCTCTTTCAATTGCTGGTCTTCACCTAGAAAGCCTTTTATCATCTATACAAGTCAGGGTTCAACCTTCACCTCACAGTCTGTGCCTGGTGCTTGGATAAAAAGAAAGTGAAACAAAACACTGGGGAGATAGCACAAAACTTTGTGCAACAGACTTTCTTTCATTCCTGAGACTCTGGGGTCCCGGGTCTAATCCCTGAAGCACTGTAAATCAGAGCTGAGCAGTGCTCTGGTGAAATAAATAAATAAATAATAGGCAAACATAGAATTTCTCAGTGTTAACTTCTGCTTCCCTTCCCTACCTCCTATTTCATGTAACAGAGTCTTGTTTTTATTATCTAGTGGTGACAAGGTTCAAGGTTTCCTTTTTTATACCCCCTGAGGTCCATCACAAAGTTCTGACAGTAAATCCCAGGACTCCTTATGTCCAGCAGGAAGGACAGCCTTAAAAGGCCAGTAGTAGGTGCCACTTGCATGCAGGTTCCAGACAGATTTTTCTTTAATCTGAAACAGAGGCCCTCCCTTTGGGAAAGAGGTGATGGAGTCTTGATGAATTCATGGGCAAAGACACCAGCTCTGAACGCTGTTGGCAAGTATGCAGACTGGTCCCCCACTGAAGTGGGTGAGGGGCAGCCGGCATTGTAGGCCCTGTGGAGGAGGGATTCAGATAGCCTGTCCAGGAGGTGAGCAAGAGTCCAAATTTTCACCTTCTCTGGTGCTCTAGAGCAGATCACAGAAATGTAAGTTTCTTTTTCTGCTTAAGAGACACCACAGTGCCACCAAATAGTCCGTAGTGAGCACTCTTCCACCCTGCAGTCATCATGGTGTCAAGCTCTGGTGGCTCTGGAGCAGGGAGCTCTGACTTCCTTCATCTTTGCAGACCAGATCCTGGGAAGTTCTGGGTCCTGCCTAGTTGGTTTTTTTTCCCCCCACCAGTATTATTTATGTCACCATCATTTTTTCCCAGTGGCCAGTTTTGTTGTTGTTGTTCTTTAGATAGAAGGTTAGAGACAGTCTTTGTACATAGTAAAGTGTGTGATCTACCAGGTGAGTCACCTCTAGGCTGATCTGCTCATTTTTATTTCGGTTTCACTCTATAAATGACGGGCGCCACTGAGAAAGTATAGATGTTGAGTCTATTTTAGTTTTTATTTTATTTTATTTTATTTTATTTTTCCTATTTTTCCTTTTACAGGAAAGCACTCATCTTGTCAAAGCTCTAGATTATCACATGAAGTGCCAGCACGAGAGAGCTCACTTCAGGAAAACTCAGAAGGCAGAATCAAAGTTTATGGTAAGTAATTTGGAGGCCAAGTCTACCGTTCATTGCTGAGCCCGTTAGCCATCCCTGGGAGGGCCAGCGCGGCCTGGCCAGGCCTAGCCCCGCGCGTGGAAAGGGGTCGGTGCCCGGCCGCACCCACTGGCAGCCCCTCTCTGGAGCCGCCTGCTGCCCGGAGCAAGGAAGGTGATTGCAATCCGCGAGGCCGTCCAGAGTGGAAACTACTTTCTTCTTACAACTTCTGCTTTGGCGAGCCCTGGACTTGTCGCGATGGAAGAAGACACAGAAGGAAGGGCGCGTGGATGACCAGGACTGCTCAAAGAGAGGGTGCTCTGGTGCGCGGAAATCTGGAGGACTCTCATTTGGACCCTCCCCTGGGGAGGAAGAGCAGATTCCACACACCTCACGGATGAGTAACCCGCAGAGCCACAGGGGTCTCGGTCGGTTGGAATAGAATGGAGTAGAGGCGTTCTGGTGGGGTGCAGCCCCCAGGATCTCCACGTTGCCTCTCCTCCCCCCCCCCCCAAGCTACCCCGGGCCCGCAAGCGCCTTCCAGCCCCCCAGGGAGAGCGGGGTAGGACTGGAGCCGCCCCAAGCCGTCCTCCGGTGAGGGTCGCCCTGAGGTGCGCCGCCCGGAACAAAGGCCGCCAGGGGGGTCCTGGAGCGCCCGGCTCCCCGGGGGCGGGGGCGGGGGCGACCGCCTCCCCCTCGGCTCCTCCCTCTCACCCTCCTCCTTTCACTCCGGGGCCCGGCCGGCGCGGTCTGGGCTGCGCCAACTTCGCCTACCGCTACCAAGTTGCTGGGCGCGCGGGGGTGGGAGCTGGGTGGGGTGAGGAAGAGGAGGGTAAGGAGGAGGAGGAGAGGAGGTGGCGGCGGCGGCAAGGGCTCCCCGGGCGCCTTGGACGCGGTTCAGGAATCCGCCGCCGCCACGGGCCGCTAGCCGGCTCGGCCCGAGCAGGACCGCTCACCCGCCGGCTCTCCGCGCTGCTCGCCGCCCGCCTGGCGCCGCTTCCCGCCCCGCGTGCGAACCCGCCGCCGCCCCAGGGAGGGCGCAGCGCTGGGAACCCGGAGCCCGGGAGCCGAGGCCCCTCCTGCCCGGCGCGTCCCACGGCGGGACAAGTCGCGAGCGGATGCTGCCCGCGCCGGACCCCGGGGAGCCGCGGAGAGTGGGGTTCGCCGCCTCCCTCGCCCAGTCGGAGGTGGCTTGGCGGCCGGGGTAAGTAGGTCGTTTGTTTCCCGGAACCGCCTCCGGGGCCTGGGGAGGCGGCCCGTGCGTGCGCCCCCCATTTCCCGGCCTGGGGGTGGCGCGCCAAACTTTGCAGGCAGAGAGAGAGTGAGAGTGAGTTGCGGGCTGGGCACCTTCAGCTCCCAGCTCCCAGCTGCCCTGCACCGGGAGAGCCGCAGCTGCCACATCGACTCGGCTCGCAGCGCGCACGCCTCGGGCAGAAAGCTACGGTCTCTGGGGGCGCCCTTCCTAGCTGACGCGTCCTCCTGCCCCCATATACAGCCAGGGTCTTTGTCTGCTTCCAGCCCCGCGCCCCCAGTGACGAGCCCCCCAAAACGATGGGCAGGGGAGGGACTACTGCCTTGTCTCTGGGACGTTTGGGCGCGACCCCGAGAAGTGGGGAGGGGGAGACAGCCTCTGCCCGGGCGCTGTCTCCGGGAGCGAGTGGGGTGTGGAAACGCGGCAATGTGTCTGGGTGTGCGCAGCCCTTCCGGAGGCGAGGCTCGCGGAGAGGAGGGGGCAGTGATGCCGAGACTTCGAGCCCGGGTCCCGGAGCCCCGAGAGAAAGGCGGGCCGGCTGGCGGATGCTGTGATGGACAGCTGGGTGGCGGCCTTCGGAGGGAGCTCAGACCTTCCCCAGGCGGATGTGCTTCCTCCGAGGGGCCTTCAGGGCGACAGGCAGAGGGGATTGCACCCCTGGGGCTATTTTGAGACTCCAAGGTCATGGAGAAACAAGGGTGGACTTACAGCCCTTCTTATTTCCATTGCATCTCAAGTCGTGTCTGTTCTGGGATGCACCAGAATGTATTGTCTTGCGCAGACTGGCTGGCACAGGCGGGACATTCACTAATAAAGTTGGATGGATGATGGCACTGATTGCTATTATTATTTGGTAAGGATGCACTATGAGCAAAGCCTGGCGGCCCTCCACTAGGTTGGAATTGGTCTTCCCACAGAGGAGGGACCCTGAGTGGTTTAGGGAGCCCTGCCTGATGTGTTAGGAACCTGGTTGCATATTCTGTCGTGTCCTCTGGCCTGGCATCAGAGACTTGAGGCTCATCTTTGACATCAGCTTCCTTAAGGGGAACAAGCAGAAGTTTCCACTTTTGCATCTGGCCAAGCAGATGGGCAGTTAGGAGATAATATGGAGTGTTTCTTCAGGCTCCTGCTGGTCTGACTGCACCTGGGTCTCACCAAGGGTTCAGCAGGGGTTTCTCTCCATGGTGGCAGCACGTGGAGAGGCCATCACAGTCCCTCTACTGAGCACCAGAGTAGATTCCTCTGTGCCAGCTGCCATGCAGTTCCCAGAGGAGCAAAACATCTCATGTTCCTGGAACAGGGATTGCAAACAGTCTTGGGGTTGATTCCTTCCTGACTTGGGACTGAGAGGGTGCAAGGATGTGGGGGCAGCCTGGTCATGTAATCACAAAGACATGTGACATTTCCTGCCCTTGCTCCTTTGTGACACCACATTCAGTGTGCATTCTGGACATTTTTTTATTTTAGATTCATTTATATATTAATATGAAAGAGGAGGAGGATTGGGAGAGAAAGAGAACTAGTGCTTCACTCAGGCCCGTTCAATGCCAAGGACCTCAGGCTTGACAATATACTGCTTTTATTAACTGTGCCACCACCTGGACTCAGACATTTGATGGTCTGTGACCTCAGATGCAGAATACAGTGATCTGGACTTGACCACCTCTGTTTCATATGGAATGCTGTTATGAATACCTTTCCCCTTTCCACCTAAATTATTGAATAATTGGGGGTTTTGTTACTGTTTTTTAAAGAATTATTTATTTATGGAGGGAGGGGAGAACCAAACCTTTACTCTAGGACATGTGATGTCAGGGATCAAAATAAGGACGTCATATTTGAGAGCCCAATGCTCTATCCATTGCACCACCTCCCAGGCCACTGTTTATGGTGTTTTTCTTTCTTTTTTTTTTAATTTTTACTTATAAAATAGAAATATTGACAAGATTATAGGATAAAAGGGGTACATTTCCATGGTCCGGGAGGTGGCGCAGTGGATAAAGCATCGGACTCTCAAGCATGAGGTCCTGAGTTCAATCCCCGGCAGCACATGTGCCAGAGTGATGTCTGGTTCTTTCTCTCCTCCTATCTTTCTCATGAATAAATAAACAAAATCTTAAAAAAAAAAAAAAAAAGGGAGGGTACATTTCCACCACCAGAACTCCATATCCAGTCCTCTCCCTTGATAGCTTTCCTACTCTTTATCCCTCTGGGAGTATGGACCCAGGATCATTATGGGGTGTAGAAGGTGGAAGGTCTGGCTTCTGTAATTGCTTCTCCGCTGGACATGGGTATTGACAGGTCGATCCATACTCCCAGCCTGTCTCTCTCCTTCCCTAGGGGGGCGGGGATCTGGGGAGGCAGGGCTCCAGGACACATTGGTGGGGTCTTCTGCCCAGGAAGCCAGGTTGGCATCATGGTTGTTCCTGATTTTTAAAGATTTATTTTAATGAGAGAGAGAGAGAAAGAGAGAGACCAAAGGACTGTTTATCTCTGGCTTATAGTGGTATCAGTGATTGAACGTGGGATCCCTGACACTTGCAAGTCTAATGTGCTACTGGCATCATCCCCCTATAGCCCAGCTACTGAATGACTGAATCAGGAGTGTTTTATGTACATCACCTCATTAAGCGTTTACAGTCCCACAAGTTTAGCATTTTATTGCCATTCTACAGATTTGGAAATTGAGACTGACACAAGCTAAGTAGCTTTTTTAAAAAAGATTTATTATTGTTATTATTAATGAGAAAGATAGGAGGAGAAGGAGAAAGAACCAGACACCAGTCTGGTACATGTGCTGCTGGGGATTACTCGGGCTCTCATGCTTGAGAATCTTTAATGCTTTATCCACTGTGCCATCTCCCAGACCATGTAAGTAACTTTTCCAAAAAGACAAAAGCAGGCTTTCTTTGAATGTAGTAGACACAGTCTGACTCCAGAACCTGTGCTGTCTCTACCATGTTAGTCTGTCTCTAAGATCCCTGCTGGTTCTCCATAGCAACAAGGAAGCAACACTGATGTACTTACTCACAGGTCCTGGGGCCTCTGACTATGGTCCTTTTTCCACACACTGTGCCCAGCCTATGATACATCATGGGACATGGGAATCAAAGGACAAATGACACCAGGCTGCTAGAGCCTCCCTGAGTATGAGGAAACAGTGGGGGTTTGGGAGTGAATGCAGGGAGATACCACAGTAATTTCACTAAGATGACTTGCTGTTTATCTGGAAAGTGGGATTAGAATGGTCACTTGTAACATACCTTGGTTTGGAGGAAATCGCCAGGTAACCATCTTCACGTAGGTGACTGCAGTCCTTTTCCTTCTCACTCTTACTGGAGTAGAAATCTATTACCCAGTGGAATCACTTCTTACCTGCCTGCCACCTCCTGTCATCTGTCACCTGGTGAATGAAGAGTGTCATGTCATGGCCCCTTCACCCCACCCCCCAGTGTATACAGTGCAGAGCTGGGGTCATCAAAGATGTGGGGTCCTTATGAGAGCTGGAGCGGCCATGGGGTTGCTATGCATGCACTCACCGCATGGCTCACACATGTCCCATGGAGACACAGTGGTGGTTGTTATCTGTACTGCTCAGACAGCTGTCATGGATTCCTAAGGCCACAAAACTAGGGGCTGCCTGCTATGCTGTCTTACCACCCCTGCAGACAGGCTCTTAGACCTGGGTGACTATTTTCAAGCTACTTGGTAATCCAAAGACTGCTACTCTCACACTGGGCTGAAAGGGGTTCCAACTGTTGGGGCAGGGTCCTCACTGCTGTGCCCACTAGAGGCTTTAGAAAGAGAGATGGGATTCCTAAAGTTTGCAGAGACAGGTTTCTATCGTATGGAGAAAGCTGCTGCCAGGAACAGCTAGAGAAGATTGAGCACTGGGCTGGCAGGACAGCTCACTTGAATGGTGCCTTTGCTTTGTTCTGCTCAAAGTTCAAGCCTGGCCCCACCACAATGGAGGAGAAGTCTTGGTATAGTGGTAGCTTTCCCTCTCTCCTCTTTTCCTCTCTCTCTTTTTAAAGGTTTATTTGGTACATGTGAAAAAGTTTCAGGTAAGAGAGTGGGGTGTGTGTGTGTGTGTGTGTGTGAGAGAGAGAGAGAGAGAGAGAGGGAGAGGGAGAGAGAGGGAGAAGAGAGAAAAATGAATGAGAAAGGAACACCAGAGCACTGCTCTGATACATGCAGTGTTGGGGATCAAACCTGAGATCTTAGGCATTCGAGTCCAATGTTCTACTAGTTGAACTAGTTCCCTGGTTGCCATCTTTCTCTCTTTTTATCTGAAAAAATTGACCTAAAGCAGTGCATCCCAGCAGTGACAAATACGTAAACCAAAAGTGAATATAGTATTATAATAATATTATATTATTATAATATAATAATAATAATAAAAGATGAGCATAGCCTAGCTGGCCCCTGCACACCTTCTGCAGGAAGCCCCCCCTGGGTGAGTTCCCAGGGCCTCCACTGCGCTGAACTTCCCTCCCCGCCTCTCCTGCCTTGTGGACACCTGTCTAGGATAGATGTTAGGAGACTGGATGTGGGGAGAAGCTGCCCCACTAGGACAGGGACAGGGACAGGAACCATTCATCTTTGTGCCCCTGGCTCCTCTCCATCCCAGCGTGACACATGGAGCCTCCTGGGAGTGTGATTAGATGAAGGGCGAACCAGGGGAGGATTGAGAGTGCTTCTGTTGGGAAGCCAGAAAGTGGGGAGGGTGGCAGGCATAGCAGGGAGGAAAAACTTAGAGAGGGCTCTGTCTTTCATACAGTCACACAGGAGAGAGGAAGACAGGTCTCCTCAGTCTTTAAACAAAGTCCTGTCTACCTTTTCTTCTCTGATCCTCAACAGATGACAAAGTGCTGCTTTTCCTGTCCTGAGCTTGTGAGTCCCACAGCTGGTTGTCTGCTCTGTGCACAGTTAGCTTTCCACTCCATCGCCCAGATCTGGCTGGTTGTTCTAGAAAACCCCCCACCCCACCCCATACACACACCCCTCTTCTATATCCCCTGGGGTGTGTGGGCCTTGGGAGTCTCTGTGCCTCAGAAGTTTCTGTTCCCTCGCCTGCTCCTCCCTCTCTGTGCCTCTTCTCCCTCAAGCGCCTCTCCTACTCCCCACCCCCTTCAACAAAGATGACTGTGTGCTGAGTGACTGTGGGTTTCTCTGGGCCCTGGGAAATTTATTATTGGGGTTACAGAGAACTCTAAAAGGGATTTGTGGGAAAAGCATGGAAAATAAATAAGCCATTCCCAGCTTACCTCCCCTGATGCCACAGGCCAACAAACATCTGGGAGGCTAGACTCCTGTGGTTATACCTGGCTTCCCAGCTGCCTTCTCCAACTCCCTCCTTCCTGCCCCTTCCCTGCCCAGCTCCTCCTCCTCCTCCTTGACTTTGGGAGTCTCAAAAGGCAGAGGACAGACCCACTGCTACCCATTGCTGGCCTGGGTTTGTGCTGCTGGACCTCGAGGCTGGAGGCGAGAGAAGCATGTGGGAGCAAAGCCTGTCTGGGCTTGCAGTTCAGCCCTGCCCATCTGAGTGAGTCTCCCATCACCCTGGCTCAGTGGGCAGTGGGTGGTCTCCTGGTGGCTCAGTCTGACATTGAAGATAGAGACTGGAGGGTGGGGACCCAGTTTTCTGTCATCTGAGGAAGCTTTGTGTCTTGGACACCTAGTTAGGGTAGATTGGCTCAAGCTCATTTTCTCCTGTCCTGTTGCTCCAACTTGGGGCTGGTCTGTGAAGAAACCCTCTGTGTTTTACATTGTAGGACTTCGTTCAGTATTCAGTGCCAGGGTTCTTCACTTCTGGTCAGAGCTGTATTAGCTTAAGGTGCTCGAAGAGCTCAAACTCTATTGTAAGTTAGTGTTTTGTGTTTGTCTTTTTTTTAAGTTTTTTTTCTTTTTCTTTTAATTATCTTTATTGATAATTAGATAGAGACAGCTAGAAATTGAGAGGGTAGGGGAGATAGGAGAGATAGAAAGAGACCTGCAGTACTGCTTCATCACTTGCAAAGCTTTCCCCCTGTAGATAGGCACTAGAGGCTTGAACCCAGGTCCTTGTGTATTGTATGTAACATGTGTGCTCAACCAGATGCACCACCACCACCACCAACATCACTAACACCCCCCCGTGTTTGTCTTCTTTCTTTCTTTCTTTCTTTCTTTCTTTCTTTCTTTCTTTCTTTCTCTCCTTTCTTTTCTTACCAGAGCACTGCTCAGATCTAGCTTTTAGTGGTATTGGCTACTGACCCTGGGGCCTTTGGTGCTGCAGGCATGAAATCTTTTTTGCATTACCATTATGCTATCTCCTGAGCCCTAGAGTTGACTTCTCTACCTTAATGACTTGAGGTTTGGATATAGATTTGTTGTGATCAATGATATCAGCAGAATTTTTTGCATAACCATTACTCTATCTTCGATCCCTCTATTATAAGTTTTGATGTCTCCGAGATAGGAAGCAATTTTGAAATAACTCAATAACTTCAGTTTGTAGGCTTAATTCTCCAGGGTAGGGTTAGCAGCTCAGGGCCACTGGGGAGTGTCTTGGAACCTCCCCACTGGGTCTCTGCTGACTTGGGCCAGCTAACTGGTGGTCTAGGATCTGGGTAGACAGTGGGCACTGCCTTGGGGACTAGGTCATGCCTCCATAGGGGAGTTGATGTCCTACTGTCACTAGGGAGCTTGTAGGGGTAAGGACAATAGCTTACAGCATTGAAGATGAATAAATCACACACTCACAGACTATCTCACAGGTTGTCATGGGCTGAAACTCGCACGTGTGTGCACGTGGCACACACACACACACACACACACACACACACACACACACACACTCATTCCAGAAGGCAAACTATAATGTTTAAGAGTACAAATTCTCGGGTGGCTGAGTGAAGGCTTTGTGAGTGGCGATGCAGTGTTACAGGTGTCTCTCTGTCTTCTCTATCTCCCCCTTCCCTCTTGATTTCTGATTGTCTCTATGCAATAAAGAATATATATATTCTCATGAACACAAAGGCTAAATTATTTTTCCCCAAGCCACCGATCTCTTTGCCTGACTTACTTCCTTGTGAGAGGAAGGTTCTGTCCTTCTGACTGCCAGCTCCCTCTTCTCAGACTTCTCAATGAATTTACAGTGTTGTTGGGGCTATGATAATTATCTTGGAACAACACCTCTTTGAATCATGTTGATTTTCCCAGAGGATGCTGTCAGGCATTTCTGCTGAAGGTCAGAAAGCAAATATGGAATCACAGATAGACAAACATATATGGGTGACCGTTTTCTGCTTTTTGCTGTGACTTCCAGAATGTTTTATCAGGGATATGACATGGGTGTGGCTGATGAGTTTTAAAATATAATATGGATATATTTAAACAATAAGAGTACAAATTCTAAAGCCAGAATGCTCATGATACTGCTAAGTAGCTATGTGACCTTGATCAAGTTACTCAACCAACCTCTTCACACCTTAGTTTCCTAACCGGTAGCAGGGAAGTGGTAATAAAAAGTTACTGTCCAACAAATACCCTATTCCTTTCTTAAATAAAAAAAAAAAAAAAAGAAAAAAAAAGTTACTGTCCCATGCTGCCAGCGAAGTCCTATCTGTGAGGACTTTAGTAATGTGTCTGCACACAATGAAAGCAAAATACACATAATAGCTGTCATTTATACTCCCTTTCTGCCCCAGTTATTCAGATTCCAGTGCACAAGGCTTCTCAGAGGGGCTCCCACAAAATCATCAACAACTGGGATTGGTCCCCATTCTCAGCCAGCCCTGATTATCAGAAGGGGTGGCATTCACTGCACTAGACCCTAACTCGGATGTACAGAGAAATAATTTCATCTTCCCTTGTGAAATTCATTATTTTATTTGGTCTTAAAATGTACTCACTTGTTTTATGAGGGAGTGAATATGAGAGAGAGAAAGAGAGTCTGGGGGCCCAGGCAGTGGTACACTGAGTTAAGTGCACATAAATATGAAGCTCAAGGACCCACGCAAGGATCTGGGTTTGAGGTCCCTGGAGGGGAGATGTTTCACAAGAGGTGAAGCAGGTCTGCAGGTATCTCTCTCTCTCTCTGTCTCGCCCCCTGTTCTCTCAATTTCTTTCTGTCCTATCTAATAAAATGGAAAAAAATGGCCACCGGGAGCAGTTGATTCAAAGTGCTGGTGCCAAGCCCCAGCGATAAGTCTGAGACTGAGACCAGAGCGCAGGTCCTCTCCAGCAGATATAATACGGGGATGGAACCTAACGTCTCAGGCACGCAAGTTTCACATGCTGCCCATTTAGCTCTCTCATCAGTCTGAAAGTCATTATTTTAAAACAAATCTGAGAACTAGCTCAACCAAAGGAGGAGGTGATTCCTTTAGCAGAGGGGCTTTCTGGAGCCCCAGAGTTATCAGGGGCCCCTCCAAGATCTGATGGGAGTGGGCTAGGCCCCTCTGTCACAGATGTTTTAGTACTAGTCCTTGAAGAAAGTTGTGGTTCTCAAGCAGGATCCTCTGCTTAGGTGTTTGGAAGTCCCCCTCTGAAAACTCACCTGTTTTCCATCCTGTGTTCATGCATGCCTGCTCACACAGGCAGGGCTGGCCCTCTCGTGCCTATGCAAGTCCACACAGCTCCCTGCAGTTTGCCCCGGGCCATTCCAGCTCTCTCTCCTTTCAGCTGCCTCAACATCTGCAGGATTCTGGAAAGTGCTAACATGTCTGAGCCAAAGCTATACTCTCTGAGGAAAACAAATTGGGCCACCCCCCAGGCTGAAATGGCACTGATTTCCAGCAAGGAATTTCACAACTCTGACCACAGGGAGGACTAGGGGGACTGTAGAAGGGGGGAAGGGAGGCTGCAGGTATCTGGATCTCCCCAGGAGAAGGTCGGGGCCTGTCTCCTCAAACACAGGGTGAAGCCCAAACATACCTGAAGAGACCCAAGATTAGAAATCTAGAACCTGTGAGTCAGGAAGGGGAAAAACTGAAACACCTCTGACCACAGAGAGCAAGCATCTCTCTACCTCGCTCACATGGTACGTCTCTGTCTCCTTTTTCTCTATTTAAAATAAAAAGGATTGAAAAGCTGGCCTAGGAGTAGATGCATAAAGATGCATACATCACATGCCTAAAGTTCCAGCATGGCAAAAACAAAGAGAGTAGTTTCATAGCTGTGGTCAGGGCGTGCCACTGGTTTCTGACTAGGAAGCTCTAGGGAGACTGTTTTCAGGGGTAACTCTGTGGATACTGTACGTGGAAGCCTCCGCCTTCCCCAGGACTGATTGCAGCTCTGCTCTGGCAATGACTTGGTCTCAGAAAGTGGTATCCATAACAACAGGAGGAGTTGAAATTTGCAAGGAGGAACTGGCAGGTCAGAGGTCTCTATCTTTCCAAGGTCATGTCTGCAAAAACAAATACTTGGAGTGAGCACTGAGCTGCCGGCTGCTGAGTGGCTTCCATGGGTGGCAGGATCTTCATCCGTCCAGTATTAACTTCTCAGCCTCTTCTTTCACCAGCCAGCCATCGCCTTGTATTTGGCATTCCAACTTCTCCACTGTCATTTCCCCAATGCACACTTCCTGCCTTCTGTCGTCTTTCCAGCTGCTGAGAACACTCTCCTCCCTTCTTTTCTTGTGGCTAGCTCCCGCTCATCCCCAAATCTTAGACTGGACATCACCTTCTGGAAGCTGAAGTCAGTGCTGTTCCTGTGGCTGCCCACGCATCCTTCTCACCGGTGACACTTTGCTGCGCATCTGTTGCTGGTTTTATGTTCTGGTCTCCACTGAGCCGCAAGCTCTAGGCGCCTTGTTCACTGTTGTGTCTGCACTGCTTAGCACAGCCCCAGCACGCAGCAGTGCCCATAGCTGATGCGGAACATGAGTGATGGCTATGATCTGGGTCCACTTCCTCAAGTTGCCGCTGGCTGGAGGGCTTGACAGGTGCCAGTTCAGTATGCTCTTGTAGGGAGCGAGCCACATCTGGAAAGAGCTGGGGAGCATCTTGGTGAGTGGAAGGGACAGCTGGCAGGGATAAGAAGCCCTGTGTGAGCAGGGAGGGCAGGGGAGATGGTATCTTGTAGTCTTCCATAGGTACTGGACTGGGGCTCTGAGGATGGACATGAAACTTTCCAAGAACCCCCCTAGACCTGTTTTCTGCTGACCTCTCTAGCCCCACCACCTTCGTGGATGTCCATTCATTTCCTCCAGCACCCAGCCTCTACCCTTGTAATGGAGACCTCCCTTGGCTGAGTCATTTCCCCTGAGCAGAGAGGAGGAAACCCCCAATGAAGCTGCTCTGTGCTCCTGGCAAGAGCCCTGGAGCTCTGAACGGGGCTCCGAGTGCTGGACACTCTCTTCCACACCACTGGCGGAGCACCTGCTCAAGCCTGACAGTGTGCACAGTGAGCTGGGGGTACCAGGAGGCACCTTCAGGCTAGAAGAGGAAAGGAGACTCAGGCACTGAAAACCACCATCTAGTCCAGCCGTGATGAACTCAGTAATGTGGACATGCAGACGGATATGGGAGAGACTTCATGGGGGAGATGTGCATCCCAGTGCAACAAGGGAAAACTGGGCAAAGGGGTGGAGATGGGGGAAATTTATTTATTTATTTATTTATTTCCTACAGCACTGTTCAGCTCTGGCTTATGGAGGTGCTGGAGATTGAATCTGGGACCTTTGTAGCCTCAGGCATGAAAGACTTCTTGAATAACCATGATGCTATGTTCCCAGCCTGGAGATGGGAAAGTTTAGATGGTGAATACAGTTAAGAGCAGTAGTTTGTCAGATGCGTGAAGAAGAGAGGGAGAGAGATGGGGCAGATGTCGTTGTCTGGCGTAGGAAACTCTGCTCCCCGCATACTGGCTGTGTGACCATAACCAAGATGCTTAACTTCCCTGTGCCTGTTTTGTCCTCTTTAAGTTGGAAATACTAGTGGTATTCACTGCCTGGGAGTGATCAGACAATGAAATGTGTTTCTGTGCAAGCATTTAGAGCAGTGTCTAGCACACAGTGAGCATTAAGAAGAGTGAATTATTAGTATTTTAGTATAACTACAAAAGCAAATTGAGGTGGTCCGGGAGGTGGCTCAGTGGATAAAACGTTGGTCTCTCAGGCATGAGGTCCTGAGTTCAATCCCCAGCAGCACATGTACTAGAGTGATGTCTGGTTCGTTCTCTCCTATCCCTCACATTAATAAATAAATAAAATATTTTTTTAAATCAGATTGAGGTCATAGAAAATTGGAAGTCTAATCTTGAGTGTTGTATTTCCCATTTGCTAAGTACCTGGACATTACAGACCTTCTCACTTAGCCTCATGCAGCCTAGCAAGGTGGTTTGCAATGTTTCCATTTTACAGACATGGAAACTGAGGCTGAGAGAGGCAGAATAACCCACCCACGTTGCTCAGCAACGAGGAGTCCAAGGCAGCAGTGAGGTGCAGGTATGGCACTGGGGTCTTCCGTCAATGTGGAGAGTGGAGAGGCATGGTGAGGCAGCAGGGGGACATGCCCCCGGCTGAGGCCACAGCCAGGTGCAGAGCATGCATGATAGAGTCATGGGCCCCTGGGGGCAGGGACAAGTCTGTAGGGCAAAGCCAAGAGACTACAGCATACAACTTACCATCGCAGCCCAGCGGCAAGCCACTGAGTCATTGTGGGAAAATATGACGTCACTGAGTGGCAGCATCTGCTGCCCATCTGCCAGTCTGCCCTCTGCGTTTCTCCCACTGTCCTCAATGCCCTGAATCCTGCAAGGGACCTCACACCCCAGAGAGCAGGGCCACCTCCCTTGGAATCCCCTCCTTAGCCACTATCTCCCACCTCCCTACCTCTCCCCTCCTTGCCTGAGGCTGTACCCCCACTCATAAACACAACTGAGGCAGGAGTTCCTGGAAGTGGTAATGGGCATGAACAGGTCCTCTGAGGGCCTCTGGGTTTCTGGATGGGAGGGGGCAAACAATAGCTCAGGAACGTGTGTCCAGTTTTCAGAGTTGCTTTTCCTTTGAGAATAGTGCCTGCTATTCTACTGGAGCCACTTTGAAATAGTAAAACCTGGTCAAACCTAGTGCTTAGCCCCGTCCCAGAGGTACAGCAGAGTGAGGGCCGTTTCTGTACTAAGCACCCTCTGGCTAAGTGCTTTATTTGCACCATTCTGATTGCATGAGGCAGCTTCATTATATAGATGCCAACGCCAAGGTCTAGAGGTGTTAGGTGACCCATCAGAATCCAATTCCTCAGCTGTTCAAGCCCAGCTGTGGCTATGCTCTTAGCCACACCGCTGTCTAGCTGCAAATGAAGCCACCAGAGAAGTAGAAGAGGAGAGACGAACCTATCAAATGGTGCAGTGTAGACAGGAAGTGCCTCAGAGTGTAGGACACTCCCCCAGATGGTCTTGTAATGATTGATCAGTTTAGTTGGGCAGAAAGTGCCCAGCTTCCCTGCCCATACAAACCCTGCTGATTGGCCCTGTAAGGCGAGCTCTTGTCTTTAAACTCCCACTGACTCTCCACACAGGGGCACAGGGGTGCAGAGGGCACTGGTCCTGCATGTGGTGGGCCAGACTTGGAAAAGGAGAACGAGTCAAGCAGAAAGCTGTGCCAGCTTCCTCAGCCCCATCTGGGCCACAGGATGCCAGGCTGTTGCAGCTGCCGCTGTGACTCATGCTTCCTCCTGTGCTGCTCCCATGGCGGGAGTGCTCATGTGATTCCCTCGCAACCAAACTACAGCCTCTCAGGGTAGCGTGGTGACTTTCATTCTCTAGGGAGAGCACAGAGGCTTAGATGGGTTTTCTGACTGGCCTGAGCACCTTCTATGGAAAAGGGAGAAACTGAAAGTCAGGTCTTCCTTCTGCAGAGACAGGAGGGAGGAGCGAGCTTGCCTCAGACAAGACTTTGTTCCCAGACTTAAGTTCCTGATGCATTCTGCAGTCACCCGTCATATATGTTACAGCTCGGTTACTTCTGGGGGAAAGAAAAGTTCAGATCTCCCTCCGACGACTAGCCCCACCCTGGCCTGGCGGTGCCCTTCTGTGGAGGTGCCCGGGAGCAGTGACCGCCAAGAGAGACCTGGATGGTGGTCACCCACCAGGCAACAGTTCCGTGTTCCCAGTGGACTCCCAGAGGACTCAGCCTTCAAAGTCCCTTATTCCCTTTAATGCTCAAGTCTGAGGTGGTTAGCACAAGTCCGGTTCACCTCTCCAAGGGTGTCTGGGGAGCATTAGGATTCTGAAAGCTAAAGGCCAGCTCCTTCTGACTCTGCCCCTCTGAGGCCCAAGTCTGACAGGCTTCAGGATGGGCATTCCTCCCTTCACAAGAAGAAAGGCGCCCAACCTGGTTGTACCCCTCCTTGACTCTCAGGCACAGCCACTATAATAATCTCCAGAGTTGTTACTTTTCTCAAGAGTACATGGTAAACTTTGATTGTAGGGATAGTTTTACATCTCATTTCTCCCATTTAAAGTTGTTCTTTTGTATTATCTTTACTCATTTACTGGATTGAAACAGCCAGAAATTGAGAGAGAAGGGTGTCATATAGAGGGAGAGAGAAAGAGAGACAGCTACAACACTGCTTCACCCCTCTGCACTTGGGGACTGGGGGCTCGAACCCGGGTTCTTGCACATTGTAACGTTTGCACTCAGCCAGGAACACCACCACCCATCCGCCCATATTTTTTTTCTTTCTAGCACAGAATTTACGTTTGTTCCTGTTTAAAGTCAATGGCCTGTTAAAATGACTTTTCCAAAACGAGAGCATCTTACTTCCAAAGAATTTCACCTCCACATCTACAAGTAGGAAGCCAGGGCCTGCCTTTTATTTCCTTTTTAGTTTTTTTTTTAATTAAGTTAAATATTTTTTAAAATTTTGGTGGAACCAGGGCCTTGCACGTGTGCGGTTGCACAGCTTGGTGGCCACCTTCTTCATTCAGGATAAGGTGCACAGAGGCAGGGAGACTCCACAGCACTGAAGCCTCCTCCAGTGCTGTAGCTCCTGTCATGTGCCATGAGCAGGGTTTGAACCTGGGTCTTGTGCACAGCAATGTAGGAACATTTTTGGGTGAGCTGGCTATCGTTCCCAACCACCTTTTGGTCTCTTAATGAGTTTTATTTTTTAAAAAATTATTATCTTTATTTATTGGACAGAGATAGCCAGAAATTGAAAAGGGAGCTAAAGAGGGAGAGACAAAGAGACATCAGCAGCATTACTTCACCGCTTGTGAAGCTTTCCCTCTACAGTTGGTGACTGGGGCCTTAAACCTGGGTCCTTGTGCATTGTAACTAATGTGTGTCCTCAGCCAGGTGTGCCACCACCTGCCCCACCCCATCTTACTGAATTTTATAAAACAAGTAATATATATATATCCATGATGCAAAACTGGAAATGGTGTAAGACAATACAAAGTGAAATCTCTTTCTCATACTTGACCCAGACACCCAGGCCTTGCTACCAAGACAACTAACACCATCAGTTTCTTGATTGCAAGCCAGTTTTAAATCGTCCAGTTTTCAAACAGTGACAGCCATAGTGTCTTGGATTTCCTGTTCCACCATTAGTCACGCTGAAGCGCGACCTAGAAAATGGCGGTTCGGGGAATCCAGCCTTCTTCACCAGGCCCCTGCAGAGGACTGTTAGTGGAGTCATTGCAAACTGGCTGCTGCCTCCCAAGCTGCACTGATGGCCCACATCCTAGCCTGTCACCAGGTCACTCACGTGGAGACACCTCCCTGCCCCATTCCTCATCCCCCACAGCTCAAGGGAGCCAGCACCAACCCCTTTCTTTAACTTACTCGAGTAAAGCATTCTCCTGGTTAACCCTGTGCCCCCACTGGCCCCTGCTCCATTTCCCCCTCTGCACAGGGGCTTGACCCTAAAGGACTATGCCGCCTCTAGGTCAGATTGCATGTTCTGAGTCCCCTAGGTGCTGGGATTCACACAGACAGCACCCCCCCCACACACACACACACACCAACCCCCATCCTGAGTGACCAGAGGCCTCCTGTACTCCCAACTCCCGCTTTCCTACTTAGTCCTTCCTTTCCCTTCCTCCCTGCATTCTATCCTTCTTCCTTCACGAATGTATTTGGTGCTAAGCAGCAATCTCTGATACCAACTGGGGAAATGATAAGAATGGCACAAGGTAGAAAGATAAATATTGCATGGAGAGGAATGTTCTTGAGAGGCAGACCCTGCTCTTCACCTCCCTTGCACCTTCAGCTGGGCGACCTTGGACAGGCCACGTGGCTTTCTGAGCCGCCTTTTCTCATCTGGGGGGAGAGAGAGAGAGAGAGAGAGAGAATATCAGGATCCGGGACATGTAGGCCCCACAACTGGTAGTAGAACTGGGAGTTGGAAAAGACTTTTAAAGAAGAGAGTGACTGATGGGGGTGCCAGGGGGCGAGGAGGGAGTGCTGGTCCTCTGGGGGACTGACTATAGCTGTGCCGGCCCGGCCGGCCGGCTGGGTCAGGGGGCTCAGGGGGCAAGTGAGGCTTGGATACAGTTTGCCCAGACTTGGTGGGAGAGGGTCAGCACCAGCCCTGAACCAATGGCTGCCTGCCTGCCTTTTCTATACTTTGCAGATCTCTTGTTTATATCTTTGTTTTTGGCCAGAGCACTGCTCAGCTCTATTTGTGGTGATTCCGATTTCTCTCTCTCTCTCTCTCTCTTTCCACTCTTTCTCTCTCTTCACTTTTCTATATTTTGATATAGAGCTAGACCCTGAAGTTTATCTTGTCAAGGAGCATTTTTGTTTGGTTTTATGATAATGATAGATGCTTGAAAGGTCAAATTAGAGTAAAATGGATACATAAGAAAGGGAAAAAAAAGAAAAGGGAAAAAAAAACACCTTTCCACTCCCCCCCAGATGTAACCAATTATTTGGTACACATAATTCTAGAAACACATTTACATAGACGAAGGATGGGCCTAGGGGGCCAGAGAACGTTGTTTATGTGGAGAAAGTGCCATTTAAGTTAACTTTAGACCAGTATTATAAAGAGGCTTTCTGTCCCAAACAGCCCCTCACATCTGTTCATCACCTACACGAACACATCAGATGGGGCAAGAGGACACTCCAGTCATAATCTTTGAACCTCATAGTTGAGGCAACTTATACCTTTAGTAACAAGTCTATACAAATGAGTACAGGCTAGTTCCCCACAGTGACTTGGAATTTTTTATTTCTTTATAGGGGATTAATGTTTATTTATTTATTTTAAAGATTTATTAATGAGAAACATAGGAGGAGAAAGAAAGAATCAGACATAACTTGGGTACATGTGCTGCCAGGGATTGAACTCAGGACCTCATGCTTGAGAGTCCGATGCTTTATCCACTGCACCACCTCCCGGACCATGGGATTAATTTTTTACAGTGGAATTTTTTTAGATTGAAACCTCAGACCCAGACATTCACACATGTGTAACTGAAACAGAAGTCTTAGGAGACCAAGCTTCTCCTTCCCATAGACAAGGCACTCTTGATAACCTCTGTCCTCTGTGGTTCTGTTCAGTGTATTAAAAAGAAAAGAAAAGAAAAGAAAAGAAAAGCTTGTCCAGTTTACCAGTTTGATTGCATGTCCTGAAGTTTGAAAAAGACCATTCCAGAAACAGTGATGTCCAATGTTTTTTGGTTTTTGTTTTGCCTCCAGGGTTATTGTGGGGATCGTTGTCTGCACCACGAATCCATTGCTCCTGGAGACTATTTTTCCCCTTTTGTTGTCCTTTTTTTTTTTTTTTTTTATCATTCTTGTGGTTATTATTGTTATTGCTGTCATTGGATAGGACAGAGAGAAATGGAGAGAGGAGGGGAAGACAGAGAGGGGGAAAGATAGACACCTGCAAACCTGCTTCACCGCCTGTGAAGTGACTCCTCTGCAGGTGCAGAGCCCTGAGCAGGAACCTGGATCCTTCCACTGGTCCTTGCACTTTGCGCCGCATTCACTTAACCCGTTGCACTACTGCCTGCCTGACTCCCCTTTTTTTTTTTTTTTTTTAACACAGAGCACTGTTCAGCTCTGATTTATGGTGGTGCAGGGAAGTGAACCTGGGACTTTGGAGCCTCAGGCATGAGAGTCTTTTCAGATAACCATCATGCTTTCTACCCCAGGCCATATACTATTTATGCCCTTGCCCAAATTTTAGCATGCCTTGGACTCAGATACAGAGCTTATTGGAGTAGTTTTCTGCCCCTCACCCCACTATACTTTTCTTTCTTTTCCCTTTTTTTTTTTTTGAGGCTTTTTAAAAAAAATTCTTTATTAAGGAATTAATATTTTACATTCAACAGTAAATACAATAGTTTGTACATGTATAACATTTTCCAGTTTTCTTTCTTTTTTTTGTGCGCTCTTTTTTAAAAAAATTTATTTCTTTATTGGGGAATTAATGTTTTACATTCAACAGTAAATACAATAGTTTGTACATGTATAACATTTTCCAGTTTTCTATATAACAATACAACCCCCAGTAGGTCCTCTGTCATGTTTTTTGGACCTGAATCTCCCCCCCATCTACCCCAGAGTCTTTTACTTTGGTGCAATATGCCAATTCTAGTTCAGGTTCTACTTGTGTTTTCTCTTCTGATCTTGTTTTTCAACTTCTGCCTGAGAGTGAGATCCTCCCATATTCATCCCTTTGTTTCTGAATTATTTCACTTAACATGAATTTTTCAAGGTCCATCCAAGATCAGCTGAAAACGGTGAAGTCACCATTTTTTATAGCTGAGTATTATTCCATTGTGTATATATACCACAACTTGCTCAGCCACTCATCTGTTGTTGGACACCTGGGTTGCTTCCAGGTTTTGGCTATTACAAATTGTGCTGCCAAGAACATATGTGTACACAGTTCTTTTTGGATGGGTGTGTTGTGTTCCTTAGGATATATCCCCAGGAGAGGAATTGCAGGATCATAGGGTAGGTCCATTTCTAGCCTTCTGAGAGTTCTCCAGACTGTTCTCCACAGAGGTTGGACCAAGTGACATTCCAAACAGTAGTGTGGGAGGGTTCCTTTGACCCCACAAGCTTTCCAGCATTTGCTGCTGTTACCTTTTCTGATGTATGACATTCTCACAGGAGTGAAGTGGTATCTCTTTGTTGTCTTAATTTGCACTTCTATGACAAAGACTTGGAGCATTTTTTCATGTGTTTCTCTTCTGTGGTGAATATTCTGTCCATATCCTCTCCCAATTTTTGGATGGTGTTATTTGTTTTCTTGTTGTTGAGTTTGGCAAGCTCTTTATATATTTTGGCTATTAGGCTTTTGTCTGATATATGGCATGTAAAGATCTTCTCCCATTCTGTGAAGGGTCTTTTGGTTTGGGTAGTGGTTTCTTTTGCTGTGCAGAAGCTTTTTAATTTGATGTAGTCCCATAGGTTTATACTTGCCTTAGTCTTCTTTGTAATTGGATTCGTTTCATTGAAGATGTCTTTAAAATTTATGCGGAAAAGAGTTCTGCCAACATTTCCTCTTAGTATCTGATAGTTTCTGGTCTAACATCCAAGTCCTTGATCCACTTGAAATTTACTTTTGTATTTGGTGAAATATAGTGGTTCAGTTTCATTCTTCTGCATGTTTCAATCCTTTGTTTCCAACACCATTTGTTGAAGAGACTCTGGTTTCCCCAATTAATAGTCTGAGCCCCTTTGTCAAAGATTAGATGTCTATACGTATGGGGGCTTACATCTGGGCTCTCAATTCTATTCTACTGGTCAGTGTATCTATTCATGTTCCAGTACCAAGCAGTTTTGATGACAATGGCCCTATAATACAATTTGAAATCTGGGAGTGTGATGCCTCCAGTTCTGTTCTTCTCAAGATTGTTTTGGCAATTCTAGGTCGTTTCTGGTTCCAGATAAACATTTGTAGCATTTGTTCTATTCTCCTAAAAAATGTGGTTGGGTTCTTGATAGCGATGGCATTAAATTTGTAGATGGCTCTGGCCAGTATATTCATTTTGATGATGTTAATTCTTCCAGCCCATGAACATGGAATATCTTTCTACTTCTTTGTGTCTTTTTCAATTTCCTTGAGTAGTGACTCATAATTTTCAGTATACAAGTCTTTCACTTCTTTGGTTAGGTTTATTACTAGATATTTTATTGTTTTTGTTGCTACAGTAAAAGGAATTGATTTCTGGATTTCAAGTTCTTCTAACTTAGAATTTGCATAGAGGAATGCCACTGACTTTTGAACATTAATTTTGTAGCCTGACACCTTACTGTATTGCCTGATGATTTCCAAAAGCTTGTTGCTGGATTCCTTAGGTTTTTCTATGTATACTGTCATGTTATCTGCAAATAGGGAAAGTTTGACTTTTTCTCTTCCAATCTGTATGCCTTTAATTCCTTGCTCCTGCCTGATTGCTATGGCAAGAACTTCCAACACTACATTGAAAGTAATGGTGATAGTGGGCAGCCCTGTCTAGTACCTGATCTGAGTGGAAATGCTTCCAGTTTTTCACCACTGAGTATGATGTTGGCTGTAGGTTTGCTATATATAGACTCCACTATCTTGAGGAATTTTCCATCTATTCCCATTTTTTGTACTGTTTTGATCATAAAGTGATGTTGTATTTTGTCAAAGGCTTTCTTTGCATCTATTGATATGACCATGTGGTTTTTGGTCTTGCTTTTATTGATGTGGTGGATCAGGTTGATTGATTTACGTATATTAAACCAACCTTGCATCCCTGGGATAAACCCCACTTGGTCATGATGAACAATCTTTTTAATCTACTGCTGTATCTGGTTGGCTAGAATTTTGTTCAGTATTTTAACATCTATGTTCATCAGAGATATTGGTCTGTAGTTTTCTTTTTTTGGTTGTGTCCCTGTCTGCTTTGGGTATCAAAGTGATGTTGGCTTCATAGAAGCTGGAAGGGAGTATTCCAGTGTTTTCAATCTTCCGGAAGACTTTTAAAAGTAGAGGTATTAGTTCTTCTTTGAAGGTTTTGTAGAATTCATTTGTAAAACCATCTGATCCAGGACTTTTATTTTTGGGGAGATTTTTGATAACTGTTTCAATTTTGTTAGCGGTGATGGGCCTATTCATGTTATCTTGTTCCTCTTTACTTAATTTTGGAAGTTTGTAGGTATCTAGGAAATTGTCCATTTCAGGTTCTCTAGCTTGGTGGCATATAGTTGTTTATAGAAGTCTCGCATGATATGTTGAATTTCTGCAGTGTCTGTAGTGATATCTCCTCTTTCATTTATAATCTGATTTATTTGGGTCTTCTCCCTTTTTTTATGAGTCTGGCTAAATGTTTGTCGATTTTGTTCACTCTTTCAAAGAACCAACATTTACTTTCATGGATCTTTTGTATGGTTTTCTTATTTTCAATGTTACTGATTTCTTCCCTAACTTTAGTGATTTCTGTCCTTCTGGTTGCTTTAGGGTTCCTTTGTTCTTCTTCTAGATCTTTAAGATGTGCAATCAGGTTGTTTATTTGTGCTTTTTCTTGTTTCCTAATGTGTGCTTGTATGGCTATGAACTTCCCTCTCAGCACTGCTTTAGCTGTGTCCCAAATATTTTGATATCTTGTGTCTTCATTTTCATTGAAACATTTTGATGTCTTCCTTTAGTTGTAAGTAGTTAAGTAGTGTACTGTTGAGCTTCCACATTTTGGGACTATTACTTACCTTTTGTTGATTGTTAAGTGTTACTTTAATTCCACTGTGGTCTGAGAAGATGCTTGAGATGATTCAATTCTCTTGAATTTGCTGATGCTATCTTTGTGGCCTAACATATGGTCTATGCTTGAAAATGACCCATGTGGATTTGAGTAAAATGTGTATTCCAGTTTCTTGGGATGAATACGTCTGAAAATGCCCAATAGTTCTAGTTTATCTATCTCCTCATTTAGCTCCCTCATTTCTTTATTGATTTTCTGCCTGGATGATCTGTCCAGTTGAGAGAGGGAGGGGTGTTGAAGTCCCCTACTATGACTGTGTTGCTGTTAATATATTGCTGTAGCTCTTTCAGTAGATGTTTCATGTATTTAGATGGATTCTCATTGGGTGCATAGATATTAATAATTATTAAGTCCTCTCAATTGACTGGTCCTCTGAACAGTAAGTAGTGTCCATCCCTATCTTTTTAAATTTTATTGATTTTAAAGTCTATCGTGTCAGATATGAGAATAGCTGTTCCTGCCCTTTTTTTGTGGGCCATTGGCTTGTATGATAGTTTTCTATCCTTTCACTTTGAGTGTGTGTTTTTCTTGTTGAGTTAGGTGGGATTCCTGTAGAGAGCATGTTGTTGGGTTGTGTTTTCTGATCCATCTTCCTACTCTGTGCCTTTTAATAGGTGAATTCAGGCCATTGACATTTGTTGATATCAAGGACTTAAGATATTTTAATGCAATTCTTGTAGATTTTTAGAGTGTTCTGATTTATGGCATATTTATGGTGGTCTGACTGTTTATAGGAGACTTTTCAGAACTTCTTTCAGGGAAGGCTTGCTGATAGTTGACTCAACTGCTGCTTCTCTGAGAAGGTTTTTATGCCTCCATCTAGTCTGAATGACAATCTTGCAGGATACTGTAGTCTTGGTTGAAAGCCTTTTTCCTTGAGCACTCGATAGATATCTTGCCATTCTCTTCTGGCCTGTAGTGTTTGTATGAGAAGTCTGCTGCTAATCTTATGGGTTTTCCTCTGTAGATGACACTTTGTTTTTCTTTTGTAGCTTTCAGGATCCTTTCTTTATCCTTATTCCTTTCCATTCTAAATATGATGTGTCTTGGTGTCTTTAAGTCTGGGTTTATTCTGTTTGGGACCCTCTGGACTTCTTGAACCTTTATGTCTTTTATGCTGTCTAGATTAGGGAAGTTCTCAGCTATTATGGCCTGAAGAATGTTTTCTTCCTCTCCTTCTCTTTCTTCCTCTGGTAAGCCAGTAATGCGTATATTATTTCCTTTGAAGTCATCCCAATCCCATAGGTCTCTGTTGTTGTTTTCAGTATCTCTTAATCTCTTTTTGAGATCTCTTACTTTCTTTTTAGTTTTCTCTAATTCATCCTCGATCTTGCTTATTCTGTCTTCAGCCTCATTTATTCTATTCTCTCTGCCCTCTACTGTTTTCTGGAGTTCATCTATTTTATTACCCTGTTCTGATACTGTTTTAGCTTCTTCAGTTAGTTGTGTTCTTAGCTCAGCTATTTCTGTTTTCAGCTCTCTAATAACCTTGAGATAATTAGTGTTTTCTTCCAGAGTCTCATTGGTTGTTTCTGCATTTCTGATGACAATTCTTTCAGACTCTTTACTCACTCCTGTGATTGTTTCCTTAACTAGTGTTTGAATGTTAATCTCATTATTTTGTGCTTCAGCCTTTGGGGGGCTTTTAGCTGAACTCTTGTCTTGGTTCATTTCTCCAATATTTTTTCCTGTTGGTTTAACCATTTTAAAAAGTATTTTATGAGGTCCCTCTCTCAGTACTTTTCAAAATACTGACCACTCTTGCCAGGATTGACTTGTGTCTAAGTAATGTACTTCAAACATTCACAGTTGTGGCTATTGACAGTTGTTTCAATATTATTTTAATCCCTGAGTTGGAGCTCAGTGGCTTAAAAGCCTCATTTGTTCTTTTTTTTCCCCTGTAGGCTATGGGGGCCTGAGGGCTATTAAACTATAAATAGCCTTCTTAGCTTAATCACTGACACCTGACCAAGAGATCAAGCATGGTGTGGCAGAGATAATCCAGTGGTTATGCAAAGAGACTCTCACTCCCACTGCTAGGCCACGGAGGTATAGATCTTCTCCTGAGTTTCCTGGTTAGTTCTCTGTCCCCTGGTGTCAGTGCAGGGCCTCTCTGATGCTTCTCCAGATTCCGAGGGCAGCAGCAGTGGAGACTCACAGTTGTATTTGGTGAGTCTTAGGGGAGTCCTCTCCTCCCTTCAGCAGTCTCCTTGCTGGTAAAACAGACTGGAGGTGGTGTCTCAACTGGTAAACTGCCAGATTGTTACCAGCCACTTACTCTCTCCCTAGGCTCCTCTTTGTCCATGAGCCACACGTGTTTGCACTCACCAGTGATTTGGTGGGTTCCTGAAGTTGTTCTAGTCCTGTCTTGTTTCAGTCCCAGGTGGTCTCCTTTTGTATTCATAATTGACCCGTGAGAGGAGAGAAGAGAAATACAGCTGCTGCTGCTCCACAGCCCTGCCTCCCTCTTTTCCTTTTTTATTTCCTCCTCCCTTTTTTTTTTTTTAAACAATTTCTTTCCTTATTATTTTTTTAACTGGGTTGAGAAAAAGAGAAATTGTGAGGGGAAGGGGAGATAGAGAGGGAGAGAGACAGAGAGACACCTGCAACCCTGCTTCACCATTCATGAAGCTTTCCCCCTGCAGATGGGGACCAGGTGCTTGAACATGGGTTTTGGCACACTGTAATGTAAATTCTTAACCAGGTGAGCCACTGCCTTCCCCCACCTCCAACATTCTAATTGAGAAGATTGGGTGCGGGTTACTTCTGCCAGGTCCCACTGCTGCTACTATCACTTAGAGATTCATTCTTCTTAAATATCTTTGGAGGGCATGTATTCCTTTGAGCAAGACAACTTATAGAAGCAATTCTATCCAAATGAGTATATGCTAGTTCTCCACAGTTGCTTTGAATCTATTTTTTATTTCATTATTGGGGGGTTAGCTTTATTAGCAGGGAGTTAGCTTTATCCAGTAGTTGGGAATTACTAATGCCTTGCCCAAGAAGTGTGGGTCTCTTACATTTTTGAGGATGCTGCTCAGGCACTGTCTTTGGGATTTTAAATACCACCTTCCTGAAATCCAGCTCACTATTAATATCAAGTGCTGAATGTAGAAATGGTCTGTCCAGTGCAGGGACATTGCTGTCTAGCCCTGGTTGAGTTACCTGCCTCTTACATCCCAATCCCATGGAACATAAAACCTTCCCAGCTTTTCTGAAAACACTGTTCTATCGGCTATGAAAGGTGCCATTTGCCATGTGGATTTCACCTTTTTGGTCGCTTAAAGGAAAGAAGGTAGGTCAAACATGACCATCCTGTGGGAAAAACTGTTCCCCTGGCTTTGTGTGGGTTTCAATGGTTGTCCCTGGATTCTCAACTTTAACTGGAACCTCTTCCTGCCCATTGCCGCTGGATGCTTGCTTCAGCAGCCCAGCTTCCCAGCATGTTAGCTTATGAGACTAGCTTATATTCTCAACTGCCTCCACTCTTCCAACCAGGCAACTCTAGGCCCCCGCCCCTAAAACTCCCCCTTTGCAGCCTTGGGCCCCCCTTCCCGAGCTCTTCTGAAGCCAGGCCTCAGCTGGGAGTAGCTCTGTGAGGGAGGGAAGTGTTAAATGGGCACAGAGCCCCTCTGTTCCACTAACAATGGCCCGTTGATGACTGGATTCTGCCTTGGTTGGCCCCCTTAACTGAACTTTGAGGAGGAAGGACTTCAATAACTACCCCCCACCTCCCCACCCCCACAGCCATTTTGCATGTAAGGTTGATTTGGAGGCTTCAGCTCTGTCTCTACAGAACCTCATTCTTCATACACTGATGCATCACTGAGAAACCCTCTCACCCCATCCTAGGAGGAGCTTGGAGCCCCAGGAGTCAGTCAGTTCAGTTGGAGTCAAAAGCGTCTATTGAACAGCTTCTACAGACTGAAGTTCTGTATGTACTAAGTAGTTGTGGAGAATAAGAATAACTGTGAACATGAATTCAGTGCTTTTTATAGTCAACCCCACCCCTGGCTATCCAACAGTCACCAGAGATCTTACAAAAATTCCAATGCAATACTTCTTGGCCACTAAGAAAGCTGACATTGTATCTTCTGGGACAAAATGGATGGCAACGGTGGTGGTGATGCTAAGAGAAGTGAGTAAAGAGGCGGAATACAACTACTCGATGGTTTCACTCATGTGGAATCTAGATTCAATAAAGCAAATGAACTTGCAGAAAAAACAATCCAAATTATCTCTTAGACTCTGAAAAGTATGGTGGTGGGGGTTGGGTGCAGGGTTATAAGAACTCTGATGATGGGTGTAGTGTATCTATCCAGGAGTATAATTCCATACACTCCTGAAATCTTACACTTTTGTAAATCATGTTGAATCAGTAATTAAAGAATTGTGAAGGTCTGGCAAGATAGCTCGTTTTAATGTACTTGTGTTGCCTTGTGTGTGGCTCAGGTTTGAGCTGAGGCCTCACTGCATTAGAGAAAGCTTTGGGGCTGTGTTGTCTTTCCCTGTCTCTCTGTCTTTCTGTTCTGTCTCTCTGTCTGAAAAAGTCAGTGCTGAGTGGTGAACCCAATGTGGGGGAAAAAAAATTCCAATGCACAGAACCCTTCTACCCCCCCCAAAAAAAAACCCCAGAATTTTCAGGGATGAAACCCTGTCCTACTGTCTGATAAAGGCTCTCAACGTGGTTTTCCTGCTCAGGTGGGGGATAGTGTCACAGGCTTCCTATCAGTCAGTGCATTTAATTTTCAAAGCCCCTTTTCTTGACGTAGGTGTGATGGGAAGCTGAATAGTGTCCCCCTCCTGGAAAAAGATGACTAGATGTGACTTCCCTGAGCCTGTGACTATGTCACCTTACATAATAAAAGAAGCATTTCACTGTGGGTGTTTTGAGTTATTCTGGATTATCTTGAGTAGGTCCAATGTGAGGGCCCTTATGAGAGGGAGTGGGGACTACAGAAGAGGAGTGCCTCATGAGAGACCCCACAGCCACTGCTGACTTTAAAGGTGGAGGGAGGAGGCCACAAGCCATGGAAAGAGGGCAACCTCCAAAAGCTGGAAAAGGCAAAGAGGCATCTTCTCCCTTAGGACATAGGCCTGCTAGCTCCTTGGCTTTTTTTGTTTGTTTGTTTTGGCCTCCAGGGTTATCGTCGGGGTTCGATGCCTGCACTGCAAATCCACCGCTTTCTGTTTTTGGTGGCCATCTTTTTTCTGTTGTTGTTGTTGGATAGGACAGAGAAATCGAGAGAGGAGGGGAAGACAGAGAAGGGGAGAGAAACACCGATTGTGAAGCGATGCCCCTGCAGGTTGGGGGCAGGTGGCTGGAACCAGGGTCCTTGCTGGGGTCCTTGCACTTTGTACTATGTGCACTTGCTTTTTGTTTGGTTGGTTTTAGATTCCCCACCCCTTTTACCAGAGCACTGATCAGCTCTGGCTTATGGTGGTGTGAGGGGCTGAACCTGGGACTTCAGAGCCTCAAGCATGAGAGTCTCTTTGCATAACTGTTATGCTATCTACCCCCACAGTTATAGATTTGTTTATTTGCTTATGAGGGAGAATCAGAGCATCACTCTGGCACATGCAATACCTGGGGTTGAATTCAATAGCTCATGCTTGAAAGTCCAGTGCTCTGTCTACTGTCTCACCACCGAGGCTTTACTTGTCGAGAATTTACTTGTTGAGAGCAGGGGATCACAGCTACTCACATACTCTTGACCGAAGACTGGTTCATCTCTTTTCAGGGAAGGCCATCCTCTTCAACTGAGCGCACCACTTCGGGAGGGACACACATGGAGCAGTGAGGGAGAAAGGGGACACCTGCCTAGCCAGCCAGATCAGCCGAATGTAGCAACCCTGGCGATCAATGGGGTGACGGATGTCACAGCCAGGTCTCTCACACATCCTGAAGTTACTTGTTGAATGTGAGTCTTTATGGTCTAGCTGTCCACCAGGAGCTTGCCCAGTTGTTTCCCTTCCTTCCTTCTTACCTCCCTTCCTTCATTCCTTCAAATTCTAGCTTAATTCTTCAAACCCTTTTTTTCTTTTTCTTTTTTTCTTTTTGGCTTGGAAGCTTTAGAATACCATAAAGTGGCCTGAAGTTGTGTGAGCAGCACAAGACAGCCCAGCAGCCCCCCATCTCCAGTCCATGCTTATTGAGTTGCTGAGTTCTCTTGGGTGTCTCTGGGTTCTGCAGCAACCCTGCTGAGGTACTGAGTTTCTGTGTACAGCTATAGCTTTCTGCCCTGAGGGAGCTCTCTTTAAGAACACTGTTTGCCCTAAGCTGTGCCTCTCCATCCTGCCAATTCTGGGTTAGAACCACCACAAAAACTTTCAGTTATCAATGCCCAGGCTCGACTCAGACCAAGTCTGTCAGAATCTCTTGGGGTGGGGGCCCAGGCCTCGGAAATTACTGAAAACTCCCCCAGCAATTCTCACCTGCTGGCTGGGCTGAGAATCAGTGCCTTAAGACAGACTTGAGTAAGTGCACAGAAGCCGAACTCCCCCTCCACCAGGGCAGACATCACTAAGCCATCAAGGCCTTCTTTGCCTGTGGGGATCCACCTTTCCAAACACAGCCTTGTAGAGGGCCACTTCAATTGATCAATCTTAATCCACGTATTGAAATTGACTTGCTCTCCTGGCAGGGGTGGAGGGTGGGGGGTGGGGGTGGGGAGTGGGCCAGATGGGTTTGGAACTGGTTGATGCTGTCCAATTGTCTAGATCAGATGGGGTAGAGCAGTGTCCCTTCCCTTCAAAAATGCTAGAGGGACTGGGTGGTGGCACACCTGGTTGAATGCATCTGTTACTATGAGCAAGAACCTGGATTCAACCCCCCACTTCCCATCTGCAGGGGGAAAGCTTCACAAGCAGTGAATATGTCTCTTCTTTTCCTCTCTGTCTCCTCCTCCCCTCTCAATTTATCTCTATCCTATCAACATCATCAGCAACAGCTACAATAATAATAGCAAGAAAATGATCAACAAGAGCAATGAATTCACCATGCAGTCACAAGCATCAGAAAATTTTTTTTTAAAATGCTAAAAAGGTAGGTCTTGGGGCCAGGTGGTGATGCACCCGTGGCATACATTACAGTGCATAAGGACCCAGGTTCAAGACCCTGGTCCCCATCTGCAGGGGGGAAGCTTTGCTAGTGGTGAAGCAGGGCTACAGGTGTCTCTTTGTCTCTCTCTCTTTCTCTTCCTTCCTCTTGACTTCTGGCTGTCTCTATCAAATAAGTAAAGATTTTTTAAAATATATTTTTATTTTTATTTTATTTATTCCCTTTTGTTGTCCTTGTTGTTTTATTGTTGTTGTTACTGATGTCGTTGTTGTTGGATAGGACAGAGATAAATGGAGAGAGGAGGGGAAGACAGAGAGGGGGAGAGAAAGATAGACACCTGTAGACCTGATTCACCACTTGTGAAGCGACTCTCTTGCAGGTGGGGAGCCAAGGGCTTGAACCGGGGTCCTCACGCCAGTCCTTGCACTTTGCACCATCTGCGCTTAACCCACTGTGCTATAGCCCGACTCCCCAAGTAAAGATATTTTAAAAATTAAAAAAAGAAAGGTAGGCCTTCAACCAGTAATAATAGAGGCAGCAGGCCCTAGCTGAAGCAGGCAGAGGCTGTCCTAGCTGGCTATATAAGAGGAGGAAAAAGTAAATGAGCCAACGTCCCTTCCCTGCAGCAGCCTCTAGCCCAGCTGGCAGAGAAATGCGTTTAGAGTGTGACCTGACAGTGCCTTGAGTGTACACAGTCTCTGCCTCACATTGGTCCAGACCAGTATAGTGATCAGCCTGTGTGCAGTCTCTCCTATTTTCAGAGTCTCCCACAAGCTCACAATAACCCTTGCAGGGCTGATCCAGTCTTAAAGAAGCTACATACTTCACACAAATGGGAGAACTGGGGCTCAACCTAAGTTTGGTTCCAAGTCCAAGGTCCCCTGGCCACTGCTGAGAGGAGAGAGTTGACTACTTGGACCCCTCACCCTGTCCTCAGAGCCTGGCTCTTCTTTTCCAGGGTGACGTATGCATGGACGGGCTCCTTGGTGACCATAGATCAAGCCAGATAATTGCAGTATTCAGTGAAGGCAAGGAATCCCAGGGCTCCTTTCTCTTATGCTTCTGTCCTCCAACCCCCCCACAGATCGAGCATAAGGTGGTGGGCTGAGCTCCCTGTGAAAAGAAAAGAGGCTGGGTTCCTTTATTTTGTCACACAGAATAAAGCCCCTTCCTACTGTTAACTGGACCATTAAATAGGGGCTTAAGGAAGCTGTGGGACTGGAGGCTGGCTCAGTGAGCAAATTCTGTTTCCTTTGCGTTACAGGCAGGGAGCAAGAATTCAAAATAGAGAGCTTAGGCTAGGGAGATAAGATAATGGTTTTGAAAAAAGTCTTTCATGATTGAGGCACCAAAGATCCCAGGTTCAGTTGCCAGCACCACCATAAGACAGAGTTGAGCAACTGGTTAAATATATATATATGTATGCCTATGCCTGGGGCAGATGAAAACTTTGTTTCTTTTTTTAATATTTATTTATTTCATTTTGTTGCCCTTGTTGTTTTATTGTTGTTGTTATTGATGTCGTTGTTGTTGGATAGGACAGAGAAATGGAGAGAAGAGGGGAAGACAGAGAGGGGGAGAGAAAGACAGACACCTGCAGACCTGCTTCACCGCCTGTGAAGTGACTCCTCTGCAGGTGGGGAGCTGGGGGCTCGAACCGGGATCCTTACACCGGTCCTTGTGCTTTGTACCACCTGCATTTAACCCACTGCTCTACTGCCCGACTCCCAAGATGAAGACTTTCATGCCTGAGGTTCCAGGTTCAATCCCTGGCACCACCATAAGCCAGACCTGAGCAGTGCTTTGTTCAAAAATAATTTTTCAAAAATAAAACAAGCAAACAAAACAGAGAAGAAGAGACATTCTTCTCTCCTCTTCATGTCCTTGGATTTTCTCCAGTTACAGAAAGGCTCAGAGTCTCCTTAGGAAGTTTAAACAGGATAGAGCAGGAGTTGGGATCTTGGCTTATGCATTAAGGGTTTTCAACATGCACTTGGCTCAGAACTTCTGTGGTGGTGCTGCTTTCAGAGGGGTGCAGATTAAGATGGAGAGAGTACAAGCCCACATGGAAGGACGACTCACTATTCTTTCCAGCTTCCAGTGGCTTCTCCTAAGAGTGTTCTCCTCAGGGGTCTATCCTGAAATACACATTCTGTTTGAAAGGTGGTAGATCAATGAAACTAACAAAATTCCCAAACCTATAAATGAACTTCACAGTAATAAATGTGACCAAAATGAAAACATAGATAGTCTATGTTTGTGATGATTCAACTTACAGCTTTTCTGCTATATTTGATGCAAGCAAGAAGGGGGTATGTATCCAGTAGAAACTTCTCTTGGTGGTGTACTCTTCTGATGTGGCAGCAAGTCACAGCTTCTAGTAAGCATTCTCAAAGTGCAGTGAATTTTTTTTTAATTTCTTTATTGGGGGATTAATGTTTTACAATCAACAGTAAATACAATAGTTTGTACATGCATAACATTTCTCAGTTTTCCACATAACAGTTTTCCACTAGGTCCTCTGTCATCCTTTTTGGACCTGTACTCTCCCCCTCACCTTCCCCAGAGTCTTTTACTTTGGTGCAATACACCAACGTCAGTCCAAGTTCTACTTAGTGTTTTCTGATCTTGTTTTTCAACTTCTGCCTGTGAGTGATATCATCCCATATTCATCCTTCTGTTTCTGACTTATTACAGTGAATTTATTGAGATACAGTTGCACCTTAAATCAAGAAAGATCTTTAATAGGGCATGTGAAGACTGAAGAAATAGTTTATTCTAGAGTCCAGAAGATTCCTAGCTTTCCTTTGCAGCTCCTCCAAAAACTTAGCAGATATGTGATATGCTTGTCAACCTGCCCCCTGCTACACACAGCAGACATCACTAATCAACCACCACATTCTTTCCCACAGAAAACTCGTTTGACCTCAGGCTTCTTTTCAGGCAACTGCTAGCTATCTACCGACTTTGGCCAGTAGATGGAGATGTTCCCGTCTTCAGCTTAGCAGCATTCTCTGGTTTAAGATGTGGGGCACCTGGTTCAGTTGCCATCTTTGTCAAACTCCTTCTTGTTTGCATTGGGTTGGGTTTGTTTAAAGCATCTTAGATGGACTTGGCCATTCAAGAAAATATTGAGTACTGATTATGTACAAGATAAGGGCCTTACGTGTGACAGCCTGGTCACATGGTGCCAAATCTCATTGTAGTGAGGGCATGTAGACACCTTATGGGCAGTAAGTCTCTGCCACTTGGTTTCTCAGGACCTTGATCCACATGTTACAGGACACTTTGTTGTTCTTTAGAATATATGGAAAATGGCACTGCATATCACTTCCTCTGGCTTTTTGTTTTTGTTTGTTTGTTTTTGTCCAGAGCACTACTCAGCTGTGGTTTGTGGTGGTGTGGGGGGTTGAACTTGGGACTTTGGAGCCTCAGGCATGAGAGTCTCTTTGCATAACCATTATGGTAAAGAACAAACACCTCATCACAGACCCCTGCAAGTGTCAACCTGGCTTTGACCTAGCACGTTATGATTGGGCCCTCCTCAATCGCTATCGAACAGGCCATGGCCGGTGTGCCGCTATGTTCCATCTCTGGGGAGCCAGAGACGACCCGAACTGTCCCTGCGGCTACAGACAGACTATGACCCACATAGTCAACGACTGCCACCTCTCCAGATTCAAAGGAGGTCTCGAAACTTTACATCAGGCTCAACCTGACGCTGTTGACTGGCTACGGAAGAAGGGCAAACGCTAGAAGAAGAACCATTATGCTATCTACACCAGCCCTCTGGGTTTGCTTTAGGCAACTGCCCTCCACCTCTTTCTGCTGTAATACCCACAGCAGCTTATGTTCACAGTTAAAGATACACGCCAATGGACTTGCCTGCTTTGTCTTCAAACCCGAAAGACATTTTGTGGGGAAGCCCTAAGATCTTTAAAATTTGGCTGACATTCATAAAAACATATAAAGGCATGTGAGTAATAATGTAAAATTAGCCATGTAAAGACCTTGGCCAACTATGGTGTGGAAGGGATTTGTCGAGGTTCTGTGCAGTTTCCTAGGATCTGTGGAGCCCCACTGCCTCGCTCCCTCATGAACACCATCCAAGTATGGGGGAAATATAGGCTCTATAGTGGAAAATGTGAGGTTTCTGCTGTCTTAGAGTTCAAGAAGACAATAGATAGTTATCACATTATTTGGTAATTGGGTTAGATTTGAAAAATCTCTTTGTTAGGATTTGCTGTATAATACCCAACATCACCATAATTTATGTCCTTTGACATTATTAGCATATAGCTGTGCCACCAGTTGCTTCTGTTCTCGCTGGTCTAGGTTTTTTAGAGAGTCAACATATCAAAGACTGAGCCTTTGTATTAAAAAGACAGTCTGTGCTTTAAAAATTTTGAGACATTCAATCAATTTTTCCCCTCTCATATTAATTAAATAGTGATTTATGTGACTACAAATTAATAGGAGTGTACATAAACACCATTCCCACCACCAAAAGACTGTGTCCCTTCCCACCCATCCCACTCCCCCACCCCACCCCCCACCGCCCCAGGAAGCCGAATATCCACCCTCACCCTCACCCCAGGGTTTTTACTTTGGTGGCCTACTCCAGCATCTTGGTGTTTTTAGACTATTGAGAACCACCTCCTAACACTCACCGCCACTGCACAAGCCGCAGAATTTGCTGCATCTATAAAAATAGGACAAACAGTACCATACCGCATCTGGGACGTGGGTTAAGCATTTCAGTGGTATCATGTCATTGAATTCCTCATGACCACTGAGTCTACTATAAATGTCCCCATTCTGTAGATGACAAAACTGCTCTGAGAATAATTTCCTTGCCCAGGGTCACATGCCCTCAAAGGCAGTAAGTAAAAGCAAGGAAGCCTAGAGGACTCAGTGGGGCAGAGAGGATTTGATTACTTGTTAACTTGTCCATAGTTTACTAGAGTCTTCCCCCTTACACACACACACACGTGTGTGTGCGTGTGTGTGTGCACATATTTTTGACAATGGAATCCTATTTTAATCCTATTTTAAACACTGTACTTTTTTGTGTAATATCATGTGAGCATCTTGGTCTGGGAGGTGACGCAGTGAATAAAACATTATTCTCCAACATGAGGTCCTAAATTCAGTCCCCAGCAGCACATGTACCAGAGAGATATCTGGTTCTCTCTCTCTCCCTGTCTTTCTCATTAATAAATGAATAAAGTCTTTAAAAAAATCTGTATAATGTATGATTATGCCAACATGCTCCCCTTTCCACCCCCAGTGGCTTATTATTCAAGCATTTCTGTGTGCTCAGTACGCCACTAGCTTGTACCCTGAAGAAGACCAACTTATAGGAAACCACAGCAAACTCTTCAAGACAGTTTGTGAATCCATTAGTTCACCTCACAAATATTACAGGGCCGTGTGCCAGGTGCCATGGGAGCAGGGGAAAACAAGTCCCCATCCAAGGAAAGAACCAGGGCCCTGCCTCAAGTCTTTTGCTCATAGGCATCATGTTGATTTTTTTTACCGTGGAAAATAAACATGCCCTAAAATTCACTATGTTGACCACTTGAAGTGTGTCATTCAGTGATAGTAAGACTATCCACATTGTCTTACAACCACCACCACCATTGATCTCTATAACCTGTCCTCTACCCAAACTGATACTCTGGCCTCATTTCTCCCACCCCTACCCCCAGCCCCTCAGGTACCACCCTACTGTTACCAATTCACAGCTGGAAAGGCCAGTTAATCAAGAGGCAAGGGTTGGTGCAAGGAAAGCAGTTTATTTCAGGTGCTAGTGGAACCCGAGAAGATGGCAGACTTGTGTCTCAAAACACCATATTACTTTGAGGCTGAGGTCTAAGGCTTATGAAAGGTAAGGGGTTGTTGGGAGAGAAGGGGTCCAGTTATGTCATGCAGCTGAGTAATTCACACAGTTTTCTTGCTGCTTGAAGGAATCTGGTCACACAGAAGTAATTCACCAGAGTTTGATATCTTGTCCCTTGTAACACTTGAGATAACATCCTTCGACACCTGAGATTGTCAGTCTAAAACTTTGAGATAACTTCCTTAAACAATACTTCCCTGAAGCATAGGCTCTTGCTCTTATCGCTCCCAGTGACAGGACAAAGGACACTTACTTACACTATTAGTCAATACTTTTCCCAAGTGACAGGCTTTTACAACAAGGAGTAAGAAGATATAAGACGTACATCTTATATGTGAAGAACAAGATCTTGCTCACTAACACTTCTATTTCTTATCCATGAATTTGACTGCTCTAGATGCCTCATGTCAGTGGACTCATTCAGTATTTATCTTTTGGCATCTGGCTTACTTCTTTAGCATAATGTCTCAAGGTTCATCTGTGTTGTGAATATCAGAGACATCACATTGACTTCCTCACAGCCTGTCTGCCACTTCTCAGGACTGGCTGGTGCAGAGTGACTAACTGGTCTACTGAGCTTCAGTACTGCTGTCTTCCAATACATTTCCCACATACATTTCTTTTTTAAGTTTCAGGTTAGATTCTTCTTTCAAAGTATTGTGTTATTTTTTTTATTTTTTTTTTATTTTTCCCTTTAGTTGCCCATGTTGTTTAACATTGTTGTGGTTATTGATGTCATTGTTGTTAGATAGGACAGAGAGAAATGGAGAGAGGAGGGAAAGACAGAGAGGGGGAGAGAAAGACAGACACCTACAGATCTGCTTTACCGCTTGTGAAGCGACTCCCCTGCAGGTGAGGAGCCAGAGGCTTGAACTGGGATCTTTACGCCAGTCCTTGTGCTTTGCACCACTTGCGCTTAACCCGCTGCACCACTGCCTGACTCCCCAGGTTAGATTTTAAAGCTTGTTCAAAGAATACATGTACATAGTTGCCAAAAACAGAAACAATATGACAGTGTATAAAATAAAAATTAATTGCCATTTAATATTCCCTTCTAGAGCTGTGTATCAACATCATTTTTTTTTTCCCCATCAGAGTACTGCTCAGCTCTGGCTGCATCCATGTTTTTCAACCCTACACAGGCGTGGCATTCTTGGCATTCACGGTGACTCAGCCAGCCGGTCTGGGTGAACACTTCTCACATACTGGCTTTCCAAGGCTGGGTGCACACCCTTAGCTATGAATGTTGGCCATGTCTTCTTCCTGGCTGCACAGTTATGGGCCTGCTAGATACCAGGCCCTGCTCTGAATCGTGACCTGGCAAGTTCGGTGAAGCCCAGAACAGTGAGGTCACCCCCCACTCCTATCTCCACCCCACACCCCACCAGGCCCAGGGCCCAGGGTTCAGCAGGAGAGGTACAGAAAGTGCCTCTGCTGACGGGGAGGCCTGGGGCTGTTCTCGGGGGTCCTGTGTGTCATGCAGCTGTCGACTCTGGATTTATACAGGATGTGTCTCACACAGCAACAGGCTTTAATGAAATGACTGTGTCAAATAGAGGCAGAAAATGTGCTCCCCTACACTCCCAAACAGTCAGACAGGGCTGAGAGGCAGCTAGGATCTGTTCCAGCCATGACTGGCTTCCCAAGAGCCCCACTGCCACCAGGTGGGCTCTCAGTCCCATGCTCAAACTCTCCACTCTGGCCCACAGCTTCACACAGTCTGTGGACTTCTCTGTCACTCAGTGACACACACCTTGGCCTTTGGCTGCTTCTGCTCTCTCTGTCTTGAGTGATATTGGAGATGTGTTCCAATGGAGTTACAGGTGGGGTCGGTCTTGTGAGAGGCAGCTGGGGTCCTGGAATGTGAGAGTTCTCCCGAATAGCCCCAAGTTGTACAGGGGAGTATCAGCCAGACAATCATTCATTCCCCCACCCTTCCTTAAAGATTCGTTTTATTTACTGTATATGAGAGAGGTTCACATGAGACAGAAGAGAACATCACTCCAGTACATTTGACTCCAGACATTGAAGCAGGAAAAATTCAGGCATGCAAGTCTGATGCTCACCAGTTGAGCTGTTTTCCTAACTGCACAACTAACTTTTTCTTTCTTTCTTTCTTTCTTTCTTTCTTTCTTTCTTTCTTTCTTTCTTTCTCTCTCTCTCTCTTTCTCTCTTTCTCTTTCCCTTTCAGTCTCTCTTCCTATTGCCAGCCACTAGGGTTATTGCTAGAGCTCAGTGCCAACACTACAAATCCACCATTCCATGCCATTTTTTTCCTTTTGCATTTTTCTTTTGATAGGGCTGAGAAAAATTGAGAAGGAAGGGGAGGGCGGAGGTAAGTAGCATAATGGTTAGGCAAAGAGAAGGGAGAGGGAATGGGGGTTGCTGGGTGGTGGCACAAGGGCCACCTGGTTGAGTGCACATAGAACTAAGCACAAGGACCCATGCAAGGATCCAGGTTCGAGCCCTGTTCTCTACCTGCGGGGGCTAGGGGAAGCTTCAAAAGCAGTGAAGCAGGTCTGCAGGTGTCTGTCTTTCTCTCTCCCTCTTAATATCCCCTTCCTCTCTCAATTTCTCTCCATCCTATCCAATAAAATGGAAAAAATGTTTGCCAGGAGGAGCAGTGGCTTTGTAGCGCTGGCACTGAGCCCCAGCGATAACTCTGGAGTCCCCTCGTCTGGAGCCCACGAATTGGGTGGAAGTTTCTGTTTCCATCCCTGCCCACTAAGCCTCATCCTTCCAACTCTTGTCCTCCCTTAGGCTTTCCTGTGTGAGCCCACCACCTGGCGGAAAGTCTGTGAGAGTGGCCTGGGATCACTGAGGCCCCAGTTCCTACCCCCTCTGTGCTTTTGTTTTGGAGTTAGGGCGGGGGTGGAGTTTTGCCCTGTGATGCAATGTCTGGCAAGGTCTGTCCCTTATCAGATCTCTGTTCACAGCAGACTCTGAGACTCACCTTCCCCAGGGGGAGGACAGATGGATTCCATTCCATTTGGGGCCCTAGTACAAGGCCAGGGGGAGCCAAAAGCCTGACTGGGAGCCATCCAAGTCTCAAGCTGCTGTCTAGCCATTGCCAGATCATGAGGGCGATCTCAGCAGAAAGACCCTAGCAGGGAGCCTGGGAGAGAAACCAGGCCTCCCTGCAGGAATTTGTAGACCTCTGCTCTTCTTCCCAGCCCTGTATTTCCTCACCAGGATTTGTCTGAGGTGCCTTCGCTGCTTCCTGCCCTCCCCCATTTGGCACATAGCTGTGAATGGGTTGAACTGAAAGCATCTCCAGTTTCTTCAACCTCAAAGTGGTATTCAAGTTGATAATTCAAGAGACTAACGTATGTCAAATCCCAGGTATCCCAGATAAAGTTTTGCCCAGAGTACACATTCTGTTTCTTTCATTTTTTTTTTTTTTTTTTTAAACCAGAGCACTAGTCAGCTCTGGTTTATGGTGGTGCAAGGGATTGAACCTTAGACTTTGGAGCCTCAGGCATGAAAGTCTCTTTGCATAACCATTATGCTATCTACCCCCGTCACAAGAGTACACATTGTGTACAGGCCCATGGTACATGCCCATCATACTCAGCACATGCTTACAGCGTGCACTTGGCACAGACTCATAGACACTCTTACGTATTCACCTGTAATACAGGCTCTTAGCACACACCCATAGGACCCATTCATAGCTCACACTCAGAACACCCATGCTTTACTCACATACAGAGCACTGGCTTTTTCTTCTCTTCATACTGTTATCAACTTAGAATGACTACTCATCCCATCCCAAATGAAATGATTTTCATTATTATTATTAATGATTTTACCATGGTTTACAAAAGGAAAAGATTTTAGGGATATGTTTTCACATCCACATGTTTGTAATTTGCCACACCCACCACCAAAGTGCTGTGTGCTCTCCACTGAAACCACCATTGCTCTCAAGATAGTTTGGTTACTTAATAATTATTTTGCAAGGTCCTTTGTTGCAATCATTACCATTCCACATCTGAGTAGCTCACTTTTATCTCTTTACTTATTCTGCTTGATACAGTGAACTCCAGTTCCGTTCATTTTGCTCCAGAGTAGTATTCTACTGAATATAAAACCCATCACTTCTTTATCCAGTCATTTTTTGACTCCAATACTGTGTTTGAGCTATTGGGATAGTGAAGCTATTAACTCAGGGGTGCATATATCCCTTTGAATCAGTGTGTTTTCCTTCCTTCCTTCCTTCCTTCCTTCCTTCCTTCCTTCCTTTCCTTCTTTATTTCTTTCTCTCTTTCTTTTTTGCCTTCAGGGTTATCACTGGAGCTTGGTGCCTGCACTACCAATCCATTGCTCCTAAAGGCCATTGTTTTCCCTTTTGTTGCCATTGTTGTTTTTATTGTTATTGCTTTCGTTGTTGTTGGACAGGTCAGAGTGGAGAGGATGACAGAGAGGGGGGAGAGAAAGATAGACACCTGCAGACTTGATTCACCGCTTGGGAAGCAACCCCCTGCTGGGATCCTAATGCCAGTCTTTGCGCTTTGCGCCATGTGCGTGTAACTCACTATGCTTCCGGCTGGCTCCTGAACTAGTGTTTTCATGTCCTTAAGGCACATGCCCAGCAGTGCTATTGCTGGATCATAAGGTTTATCTATTTTCATTTACTTAGATACTCTCGAAACTGTTTTCCACAGAGACTAATTTGTATTTCCACCAACATAGCACCAGAGTTCCTTTTCCTTCACATCCTTACCAAAAAATTTATTCTTTCCTGTTTCATCAGTGTAGACCATTCTCACTGGTGTGAGGTGGTATCTCATTGTGGCTTTTTTTTTTTTTTTTTTTTATTGTTTTAATTTGCATTTTTCTACTGGTAAGTGATATGTCTGTGGGTTGCCTATATCATCTTTAGTGAACCATCTCTTCAGGTCTTTTGCTCACTTTGTAATGGGGTTGCTTGTTTTTGTTTTTGTTTTTTTTTTCCTCCTCCAGGGTTATTGCTGGGCTTGGTGCCTGCACCATGAATCCACCGCTCCTGGAGGCCATTTTTCCCCCCTTTTGTTGCCCTTGTTGTAGCTTCGTTGTGGCTATTATTATTGCCCTTGTTGACGCAATTCGTTGTTGGATAGGACAGAGAGAAATGGAGAGAGGAGGGGAAGACAGAGAAGGGGAGAGAAAGATAGACACCTGCATACCTGCTTCACCGCCTATGAAGCAACTCCCCTGCAGTTGGGGAGCCGGGGGCTCGAACCGGGAGCCTTACGCCGGTCCCTGCGCTTTGCGCCACATGCGCTTAACCCACTGCGCCACCGCCCTACCCCCGGGGTTGCTTGTTTTTATGTTGTTAAACTGTATGAGTTCTTTATATATTTTTTAAAAGTTTATTGGTGATTTAATATTGATTTACAAAATTATAAGATAACAGGGGCATAATTCCACACCTTCCCCACCACCAGAGTTCTGTGTCTCCATCTTCTGCACTGGAAACTGCAGTAGTTCTCCCATGGTCACGGCTATGAGTTGACTATGATTCCTCTAACTATCTATCTTTTTAAAAATTTTATTTATTGGATAGAGACAACCATAAATTAAGAGGGGAAGGGGGAGATAGGGAGAGAGACAGAGAGACACCTGCAGCCCTGCTTCACCACTCGTGAAGCTTTCCCCCTGCAGATAGGGACTGGGAGCTTGAACCCTGGGTCCTTGCACATTGTAACATGTGTGATCAACCAGGTGTGCTATCACCCAGCCCTATAACTGTCTGTCTGTCTGTCTGTCTGTCTATCCTTATTCTTTATATATTTTTTATATCAGCCTCTTGTTGGATGTGTGATGCACAAATAGCTTCTCCCAGCTCCTAGGCTGTCTAAATGCTTTTGAAAAAGCATCATCCTTGTGACAGGAAGGGTTCAGCAACATAGCACAGGATTTGCATGAATGAGGTCCTCGATATTCATATCTGAGCCTCCACCTTCGTATATGCCAGAACTGAGAGGTGTTCTGATCTCTCTAATTAAATAACTAAATAAATGTTTTTTTTAATTTATTTATTTATTTTTTATTTAAGAAAGGATTAATTAACAAAACCATAGGGTAGGAGGGGTACAACTCCACACAATTCCCACCGCCCAATCTCCATATCCCACCCCCTCCCCCGATAGCTTTCCCACTCTATCCCTCTGGGAGCATGGACCCAGGGTCGTTGAGGGTTGCAGAAGGTAGAAGGTCTGGCTTCTGTAATTGCTTCCTCGCTGAACATGGGCGTTGACTGGTCGGTCCATACTCCCAATCTGCCTCTCTCTTTCCCTAGTAGGATGGGTCTCTGGGGAAGCTGAGCTCCAGGACATATTGGTGGGGTCTTCAATCCAGGGAAGTCTGGCCGGCATCCTGATGACACCTGGAACCTGGTGACTGAAAAGAGAGTTAACATACAAAGCCAAACAAATTGTTGAGCAATCATGGACCCAAAGCTTGGAAAAGTGGAGAGGAAGTATTAGGGAGGTACTTACTGCAAACTCTAGTATACTTGTGCTTTCTTACTTTGGTGCCATACTCCAAACTCAGTCAATTTCTGCTTTGCGTTTCTACTTTTTTTTTTTTTACATGCATAACATTCCCCAGATTCCCATTTAGCAATACAACCCCCACTATTTCATTCATCATTTTTCATGGACCTGTATTCTCCCCACCCACCCACCCACCCCAGAGTCTTTTACTTTGGTGTAATACTCCAATTCCATTTCAGGTTCGACTTGTGTTTTCTTTTCTAATCTTGTTTTTCAACTTCGGCCTGAGAGTGAGATCATCCCATATTCATCCTTCTGTTTCTGACTTATTTCACTCAACATGATTTTTTCAAGGTCCATCCAAGATCGGCTGAAAACGGTGAAGTCACCATTTTTTACAGCTGAGTAGTATTCCATTGTGTATATATACCACAACTTACTCAGCCACTCATCTGTTGTTGGACACCTGGGTTGCTTCCAGGTTTTGGCTATTACAAATTGTGCTGCCAAGAACATATGTGTACACAGATCTTTTTGGATGGATATGTTGGGTTCCTTAGGATATATCCCCAGGAGGGGAATTGCAGGGTCATAGGGTAGGTCCATTTCTAGCCTTCTGAGAGTTCTCCAGACTGTTCTCCACAGAGGTTGGACCAATTGACATTCCCACCAGCAGTGCAGGAGGGTTCCTTTGACCCCACACCCTCTCCAGCATTTGCTGCTGTTACCTTTTCTGATGTGTGACATCCTCACAGGAGTGAAGTGATATCTCATTGTTGTCTTGATTTGCATTTCTCTGACAATCAGAGACTTGGAGCATTTTTTCATGTGTTTCTCGGCCTTTTGGATCTCTTCTGTGGTGAATATTCTGTCCATGTCCTCCCCCCATTTTTGGATGGGGTTATTTGTTGTCTTCTTGTTGAGTCTGGCAAGCTCTTTATATATGTTGGTTATTAAACTCTTATCTGATGTATGGCATGTAAAGATCTTCTCCCATTCTGTGAGGGGTCTCTTGATTTGGGTAGTGGTTTCTTTTGCTGTGAAGAAGCTTTTTAATTTGATGTAGTCCCATAGGTTTATACTTGCCTTAGTCTTCCTTGTAATTGGATTCGTTTCACTGAAAATGTCTTTAAAATTTATGCGGAAAAAAGTTCTTCCAATATTTTCCTCTAAGTATCTGATAGTTTCTGGTCTAATATCCAAGTCCTTGATCCACTTGGAATTTACTTTTGTATTTGGTGAAATACAGTGATTCAGTTTCATTCTTCTGCATGTTTCAACCCATTGTTTCCAACACCATTTGTTGAAGAGACTCTGCTTCCCCCATATAATAGTCTGGGCCCCTTTGTCAAAGATTAGATGTCCATACGTGTGGGGCCTCATTTCTGGGCTCTCAATTCTATTCCACTGGTCAGTGTGTCTGTTCATATTCCAGTACCAAGCAGTTTTGATGACAATGGCCCTATAATACAATTTGAGATCTGGCAGTGTGATGCCTCCGGTTCTGTTCTTTTTTCTCAAGATTGTTTTGGCAATTCTAGGTCTTTTCTGGTTCCAGATAAACATTTGTAGCATTTTTTTCTATTCTCCTAAAAAATGTGCTTGGGATCTTGATGGGGATAGCACTAAATTTGTAGATGGCTCTGGGTAATATATTCATTTTGATGATGTTAATTCTTCCAACCCATGAACATGGAATATCTTTCTACTTCTTTGTGTCTTTTTCAATTTCTTTGAGTAGTGACTCATAATTTTCAGTATACAAGTCTTTCACTTCTTTGGTTAGGTTTATTCCTAGATATTTTATTGTTTTTGTTGCTATAGAAAAAGGAACTGATTTCTGGATTTCAATTTCTTCTAACTTAGTGTTTGCATAGAGGAATGCCACTGACTTTTGAATGTTAATTTTATAGCCTGACACATTACTGTATTGCCTGATGATTTCCAAAAGCTTCTTGCTGGATTCCTTAGGTTTTTCCATGTATACTATCATGTCATCTGCAAATAAGGAGAGTTTGACTTCTTCTCTTCCAATCTGTATACCTTTAATTCCTTGCTCCTGCCTGATTGCTATGGCAAGAACTTCCAACACTATGTTGAATAGTAATGGTGATAATGGTGTCTAGTACCTGATCTGAGGGGAAATGCTTCCAGTTTTTCACCATTGAGTATGATGTTGGCTGTAGGTTTGCTATATATAGACTCCACTATCTTCAGGAATTTTCCATCTATTCCTATTTTTTGTAGTGTTTTGATCATAAAGGGATATTGTATTTTGTCAAAGGCTTTCTCTGCATCTATTGATATGACCATGTGGTTTTTGGTCTTGCTTTTGTTGATGTGGTGGATCACATTGATTGATTTACGTATATTAAACCAACCTTGCATGCCTGGGATAAAACCCACTTGGTCATGATGAACAATTTTTTTGATATACTGCTGTATCCGGTTGGCTAGAATTTTGTTCAATATTTTCGCATCTATGTTCATCAGAGATATTGGTCTGTAGTTTTCTTTTTTGGTTGTGTCCTTGTCTGCTTTTGGTATCAGAGTGATGTTGGCTTCATAGAAGCTGGCAGGGAGTATTCCAGTGTCTTCAATCTTCTGGAAGACTTTTAAAAGTAGAGGTATTAGCTCTTCTTTGAAAGTTTTGTAGAATTCATTTGTAAAACCATCTGGTCCAGGACTTTTATTTTTGGGAAGATTTTTGATAACTGTTTCAATTTCATTAGCTGTGATGGGCCTGTTCATGTTATCCACTTCCTCTTTACTTAGTTTTGGAAGTTGGTAGGTATCTAGGAAATCATTCATTTCTTCCAGGTTCTCTAGCTTGGTGGCATATAGTTGTTCATAGAAGCCTCGCATGATATGTTGAATTTCTGCAGTGTCTGTTGTGATTTCTCCTCTTTCATTTACTATCCGATTTATTTGGGTCTTCTCCCTTTTTTGTTTTGTGAGTCTGGCTAAAGGTTTGTCGATTTTGTTTACTCTTTCGAAGAACCAACATTTACTTTCATTGATCTTTTGTATGGTTTTCCTATTCTCAATGTTATTTATTTCTGCCCTAACTTTAGTAATTTCTGTCCTTCTGGTTGCTTTAGGATTCCTTTGTTGTTCTTCTTCTAGGTCTTTAAGATGTACAATCAGGCTTTTTATTTGTGCCTTTTCTTGTTTCCTAATGTGTGCTTGTATAGCTATGAACTTCCCTCTTAGGACTGCTTTAGCTGTGTCCTAAATATTTTGATAGCTTGTGTCTTCATTTTCATTGAACTCTCGAAACATTTTGATTTCTTCCTTGATTTCCTCTTTGACCCAGAAGTTGTTAAGAAGTGTACTGTTGAGCTTCCACATTTTGGCACTGTTACTAATCTTTTGTTGATTGTTAAGTGTTAGTTTAATTCCACTGTGGTCTGAGAAGATGCTTGGGATGATTTCAATTCTCCTGAATTTGCTGATGCTGTCTTTGTGGCCTAACATATGGTCTATCCTTGAGAATGATCCATGCGGATTTGAGTAAAATGTGTATTCCAGTTTCTTGGGATGAATGACTCTGAAAATGTCCAATAGTTCTAGTTTATCTATCTCTTCATTTAGCTCCCTTATGTCTTTACTGATTTTCTGCCTGGATGATCTGTCAAGTTGAGATAGTGGGGTGTTGAAGTCCCCTACTATGATTGTGTTACTGTTAATATATTGCTGTAGCTCTTTCAGTAGAAGTTTGATGTATTTAGATGGCTTCTCATTGGGTGCATAGATATTAATAATTGTTAAGTCCTCTTGATTGACTGATCCTCTGAGCATTAAGTAGTGTCCATTCCTATCTTTTTTAATCTTATCTATTTTAAAGTCTATCATGTCAGATATGAGAATAGCTGTTCCTGCCCTTTTTTGTGGGCCATTGGCTTGAATGATAGTTTTCCATCCTTTCACTTTAAGTCTGTGTTTGTCTTGTTGAGTTAGGTGAGTTTCCTGTAGACAACATATTGTTGGGTTGTGTTTTCTGATCCATCTTCCTACTCTGTGTCTTTTAATAGGTGAATTCAGGCCATTGACATTTATTGATATCAAAGATTGAAGATATTTTAATGCCATTCTTGTAGAGTTTTAGAGTGTTTTGATATATGTCCTATTTGTGGTGGTCTGGTTGTTTATAGGAGACCTTTCAGAACTTCTTTCAGGGCAGGCTTGGTGATGGTTGCTTCCTTCAACTGTTGCTTGTCTGAGAAGGTTTTGATGCTTCCATCTAGTCTGAATGACAATCTAGCAGGGTATAGTATTCTTGGCTGAAAGCCTTTCTCATTGAGCACTCGATAGATATCTTGCCATTCTCTTCTGGCCTGTAGTGTTTGTATGGAGAAGTCTGCTGCTAATCTTATGGGTTTTCCTTTGTAGGTGACTCTTTGTTTTTCTCTTGCAGCCTTGAGGATCCTTTCTTTATCCTTATTCCTTTCCAATCTAAGTATGACATGTCTTGGTGTCTTTAGGTCTGAGTTAATTCTGTTTGGGACCCTCTGGCTTCTTGAATCTTTATGTCTTTGGTGTTGTCTAGACTAGAGAAATTTTCAGCTATTATGGCCTGGAGAATGCTTTCTTCCTCCCCTTCTCTTTCTTCCTCTGGTAAGCCAATAATGCGTATATTGTTTCTTTTGAAGTCATCCCATAGGACTCTGTTGTTGTTTTCAGCATCTCTTAATCTCTTTTTGAGATCTCTTACTTCTTTTTTAGTTGTCTCTAATTCATCCTCAATCTTGCTAATTCTGTCTTCAGCCTCATTGATTCTATTCTCTTTGCCCTCTACTGGTTTCTGGAGTTCATCTATTTTGTTGCCCTGCTCTGATACTGTTTTAGCTTGTTCAGCTAGTTGCCTTCTTAGCTCAGCGATTTCAGCTTTCAGCTCTCTAATAACCATGAGATAATTAGAATTTTCTTCCATATTCTCATTTGTTGTTCCTCCATTTCTGATTACAATTTTTTCAAATTCTTTACTCACTCCTGTTATTATTTCCTTAGCTAATGTTTGGATGTTAAACTCGTTTTGTGCTTCACCCTCTGGAGGACTTTTAGCTGGACTCTTGTCCTGGTTCGAGTCTCCAATATTTTTTCTTGTTGTTTTAACCATTTTATATAAGTTAACAGTTTTTTCAATCCCTGAGTTGGAATTCAGTGGTGTAAAAGCCTTTTTTTTTTTTTTCCCCTGTAGGCTATGGGAGCCTGAGGGCTTTTAAACTATCAATAGGCTTCTTAGCTTAATCACTGACTCCTGACCAAGAGATAAAGCAGGGTGTGGCAGAGATAATCCAGTGGTTATGCAAAGAGACTTTCACAGCCCCTCAGCTATGCCACCAGGTATAGGTCTTCTCCTGAGTTTCCCGGTTAGATCTCTGTACCCTGGTGTACCCTGGTGTCCCTCCCTGTTGCTGCTCCAGATTCTGAGGGTAGTAGCAATGGAGACTCAGAGTTGCACTTGGTGAGTCTCTGGGGAGTCCTTTCCTCCCTTCAGCTGTCCCCTTGTTGGTGGAGCAGACTGGAGGTGGTGTCTCCACTGACAAACTGTCGAACTGTTAGCAGTCACTTAATCTCTCCTTAGGCCCCTTTCTCCTCTCTGTCACCAGCCACGCGTGTTTGTACTCACGGGTGATTTACTGGGTTTCTGTGGTCATTCTAGTCCTGTCTTGTTTCGGTCCGGGTGGTCTCCTTTGGTATTCCTAGTTGATCCAGGAGAGGAGAGGAGAGGAGAGAAAGCGATCTGCTGCTCCTAGCTCCGCCTCCGGAAGTCGAATCTAAATAAATGTTTTTTAAAAACACTAACAAGTTGGGGGCTGGGCGGTAGCACAGCAGGTTAAACGAACATGGCATGAAGCTCAAGGACCAGTGTAAGGATCCCAGTTCGAGCCCCTGGCTCCCCACCTGTGGGGGTGGGGGGTGTAACTTCACAAGCGGTGAAGCAGATCTGCAGGTGTCTTGTTCTGTGTCCAGTGCATACAAAGTGACCACTGGAAATAGAGGTGGGACAGACAAAGCTCTCCTCTCAGGGAGCTGGCATTCCATTGGCTGAATAGTTGTTAAATAAGGACATTTTCATCCAGGAAGGAAAAGCAAACCAAGAGGCTAGAAGGGAAAGTAATTAGTGTTGAGGCAGGGGAGGTGCCAATACTAGGTTGACTCAAAGAAGGAGACACTTGACCTGAGCACTGGGCATAACTGGGCTAAGAGCACCCATCCCACTCCATGCAGGGTTGGCCCTGGTGCCTAGGAAATGTGACCTCTGTAGGTATCCCAGCAAAAGGATGATGCCTTTTTCCTTTGAATACCATGTCTGTTTGAGTGTCTGGGAGACAACAGTATCAAGTGCTCTCCTTTGAGGGCATCTCCCAAGAGAAGCAAGAGATTCCTATTCTCCCCAAGACCCACCCGAGGGAGGCAGGGTTAGCCCCATGCACCATGAGTTTGGGGAGGAAGGTATCATGAAGGCTTGTCCTCAGGAGTTCATAGATTCGCTTCTTGCAGACGGCCTCCAACGCTGTCTTCTCATGATTCTGTGACCTCCTGGCATCTGTGGCCCTGTCCTACAGTCTGGGTTCAGTTTCCTTCTGCATCCACCTCTGCAACTTCCAGACCTCACCTACCTGCCCACCATGTGCCAGCTGCAATTCCAGAACCAAACCTGAGGCAGGGTGAAAAAGGCAGCAACCTACCTGATGCTGCACGTCAGAGAGTTTTCACTCTGTTTCTTCCTTTTAGGGCAATGCCAGGAAGGCTCTTAGAATCACTGTATTATTCTGTTGGGAAGGAGGCTGAAACAGAAACTCAGAAATAGAAACAGTTCCTGGAAAGGATGGGAGGCAACCAAAGACGGTAGACCCAGAGGACAGAGGCCGCCACCTCCCATCCTCCCCCACCCACTGCCTTTTCTACTATCTTGAGTTTAGTGAATTTGTTACAATGCAACAGATACCATTCCTGACAATAACCTTGGCTTCTTCCTCTGGCGTGCTACAGATTAAGAGACTGAGGGCCAGAGAGGTTAGGTTACTTATAGAAAGTTACACAGAGGGAGTCGGCTGGTAGCGCAGCCGGTTAAGTGCACGTGGCGCAAAGCACAAGGGCCAGCTTAAGGATCCCGGTTCGAGCCCCCGGCTCCCCACTTACAGGGGAGTCGCTTCACAGGCGGTGAAGCAGGTCTGCAGGTGTCTGTCTTTCTCTCCCTCTCTCTGTCTTCCCCTCCTCTCTCCATCTCTCTCTGTGCTAACAACAATGACAACAATGAAAAACAACAATGGAAACAAAAGGGAAAATAAATAAATAAATATTTAAAAAGAAAGAAAGTTACACAGCATAGTAAACACACAGAGGAAAGATACCTAGTTCTAACGCCTGCTTCCTTCATAGTGTCAGACCCAGCAAGATTCAGCTGAGACTTGCAGCCAGGATTTCAGCCCCTTATGATCTGCAGATTCAGTGTTGGCTCTCAGCTTCCCAGCCAACTCTGCGCTGGGCAAAGGGGGTTCAAGAGGAATGTGGCCTTGCCAGATCCGTGTGTGTGTGTGTGTGTGTGTGTGTGTGTGTGTGTGTGTGTGTGTGTGTGTGTGTGTGTGTGCTGGTGCCAGTCTAGATGCTAATTCCAGCTTCAGAGAGACTGCACTCTGGGAAAGGGAGGCAGACAAACTGGAGAGCCCTGTGTGGGTGCTCTAATGGGGGCCTTCAGGGAACATTAAGCGTCTGCAGTGACCTGGATCTGGGAAGGGTGGTCAGGGCTGCTGCTGGAGGAACCTCTCCCAGCCTTAGTCTTCCGCTGTGAAAATTCAACCTATGAAATGGGATAGTCACTACCTAACAGGGCTTTTGTGGGCACTTGATGAGGAAATGCCAGTCTAGTATTTAGCATGACACTTAGTACAGAGTAGTACACACTTGATAATCTTCACTTATTCCAGCTGCCTTCTCCAGTCAAAGTGGAAGTCCCATGAGGGCAGTGGTAGAGTTTGTTCACTGATGCATCCTAAGTGTCTAGGCCAGTCTGGTCAGAAAATGATTTGATCTATAACTGTATTTGGAAGGGGTGGGAATATTGCGGCCCTCTTTATTCCTAGGTTCCTCTCCACCCACCCACACTCAGTAAGTGCCCCCAGTGCCCTGGCACCTCACCACCATGCTGCCCTGCGCAGCTGGAGCTCTCACTGCAGCTGCCTGGATACACATCTGCTCCATGAAATGCAACACCTCCCACCTCAGTGTCTTCCCCAAAGGACAGAGTTCCGGCTGTCCCTAAAGCTACTTCCATCTCTGAGAAAGGTACAGACCCAGGGCCCTCCCTCCTGCCTTCCACTGTCCTGTGTCAGCATCAACTACTTCTTTTTTTTATTATTATTATTTCTTTATTGGGTAATCAATGTTTTACATTCAACAGTAAATACAATAGTTTGTACATGCATAACATTCCCCAGTTTTCCATATAACGATACAACCCCCACTAGGTCCTCTGTCATCCTTCTTGGACCTGTATTCTCCCCACCCACCCACCCCCACCCCAGTCTTTTACTTTGGTGCGATATCAACTACTTCTTTGGGGGGAAAATTTTTCATCTTTCCAGAAAAGGGTTAGTTCTGGGTACCCTGCATGAGTTCATAGTCATATCACCACCACCACCACCCCACCCCCACCCCCAACATAGCAGTTTGCCTTCTATGGCTGAGGGCTAGACTTTGGGAGGAGTTATTCCACTGGAATGCCGGGCTCATGGTATGGGGTAGGCACTTGTGTGACTCTGCTCATTAGGGTGAGAACAGACTTTTAAAAATCTGTGATTCAGACTCCAATGAGCCATGCTGTGTTTGGTATGGCTTTTAAAAATAGACAACTTCCACTCTGGGTCATTTATTCCTTTATCCATTCTGTCACTCAGCAACTGTGCATGAGTTCCTCCTGTGTGTCTGGCCCAATGCTAAGTAAGGGATGAGAGACCCAAACAACTGCCCACTTTCCATGAAGGGATGATCTCTAAATAAGTTACTTCAAGTGAATTCACTTTATGCCCAAGTCTTAGGGATGAAAGGGGTCTTTGTGTGGCTAGGGAGCCATCTATCCCCACCCTATCCTGGAGGAGGCCACCCCCAGAAACAGACCTGAAAGCTAAGGCCATATTAAGAATTTTGTTAGCATTCATGTGTTATAGTGGGTTCACTCCTTGAGCTAATTTTAAAAAATTGCACATCTTCATGCTAAATTTTCTAACAGTGTGCAATGTCATACAGCACACATGATTCACTGCCCTCCTTTCTCCGACCTACCCGCCCCAGTCATGATTCATTCGTACCCAGCATCTATAGTTTTCTCCTACTTTGTTATATATATGTGTGTGTGTGATCATACTATGTCAGAGGTTATCAATCTGCAATAACTTGCAACTCCACCACCAAATTTACTCAGAGGATGGCTGCTAACCATTTAGTAATCATTTGATTGTTACTTTAGAGTAGAGGAGATGTTACTGCCCTCTAATGGGTAATGGTGCTAAATATCCTATAATACAGAGGACAGACCCACAATAGGGAATACTGTCTGATTCAGAATGTCCATGGTGATAAGGTTAAGAAACTCTATGCTTGGAAACTTCCGGAGGTGGGACTACAGAACAGCAGCAGCTGTATTTCTCTCCTCTTCCCTCTCGGGTCAACTAGGAATATTAAAGGAGATCATCTGGGCCTTCATCAAGGCAGGACTAGAATGATTTCAGGAACCTACCAAATCACCAGAGTGAGGGATTAAGCTAAGAAGCCTACTTATAGTTTAAAAGCCCTCAGGCTCCCATAACCTACAGGGAAGAAAAAGAACAAAAGAGGCTTTAACAGTCAGTGTGCTCCAACTCAGGGATTAAAATAATATTGAAACAACTGTCAATTTCCACAGCTGTGAACCCTTTAAGTACCTTACTTAGACACAAGTTAATCCAGGCAAGAGTGATCAGTAATTTGAAAAGTTCTGAGAGAGGGACCTCATAACATACTATATAGAATGGTTAAACCAACAAGAAGAAGCCCTATGCTTTATAAGACTCTCTCTCCCTCTCCCTCCCTATTCATCTCCCTCCCACTCCCTCCCTCTTCCTCTCCCTCCCTCTCCCTCTCCCCCTCTCTCTCCTCCCTCTCCCCCTCTCTCTCCTTCTCCCTCTCCCCTTCCTTCCCCCTCTCCCTCTCCTCCTCCCTCCCCCTCTCCCTCTCCCTTTCTCTCTCTCTCCCTCTCTCACACACACACACCAGCATTTATAGATCCACAATATTCTTTGTTTTTGCATAAAGACTCATTGTATAGATGCTCCAGCATTTAAGTGTTACAGTCTTTTGCTATTTATTGTAAAGATCAATGCTGCAAGGAATAAATACTCTTTTATATTTTTTTTAGTCATGTGTTAGGTCAGAGAATACATTGATGGAGGTGAGATGGATGAATCTGAGAGTTCATTAACATGTTAAACAGCCTGACTTCAAATCTCTTTGGGGTACAGTCCATTGGGAGAGTGGCCCTGGAGTTCTCATGGGACAGGTCTTCTTGGTTCCTCATTGGCAGAGAAAGTTGTTTGACTGCCCGTCTCTCCACAGGATGAGGTGTCTGCTACCTGAAGACATCAAGCCAGGCCCCAAGTGAAGCCCCTGAGCTGAGTGCCCACACTGCCCTCCCACCTTCCCATGGAGAAAGGACTCAATTTGCCCCAGGACTGCTGGGATTTTGTGCACAGCCTGAGGATGAGGAGCAAATATGCTCTTTTCTTGGCTTTTGTGCTGGTTGTTTTTGTCTTCATTGAAAAGGAAAATAAGTTCATCTCAAGGTGAGGGATGCAGGCACAAGGCCTCCTTATCAGGGCAGAACAGGCAGTGGAATAGTTCTTAGGCTCTCTGCCCTGCTGGCTTGGCACATATCCTCATACCTGTGCACTGGTGAGACTTGAACTCATACCTGGGGTGGGATTCCTATCCTGGAATTGTTAAGCAGTGAAAGCTTAGATCCTTTATTTTGCTTTTCTATGTCTTAAGCTCTGCTGTGAAATGTGGAAATGATGTTGAAATGATTTAAGTAGAGAATGTGAAAACATTCAGCCTGGGGCCTGGCATGTACTTGGTATCCCATACTTGCTGGCCTAGGATGATGCTGTGCATTCCCTCTAGAAATCTGAAGTTGAAGATGAGGGTGAGCCCAGGGTACAGGTTCCTGGTGGACAGACCTGCCATGTACAGCTGCCCAGATTGTGTACTACTAAACTATACAGATGTGCACTTACACAGGTGACACAGTGACACTAGGAAAACTTATCTTTAAATTGGCAACATATTGCTATGTTCAGTTGCCCTGCTGTTGGGGTAGAGCAATACAGATATATATTTTCTCCTCTTCCTCCTTCTCCTCCTCCTCCTTCTTCTCCTCCTCCTTCTCCTCCCTCTCCTTCTTCTCCTCCTCCTCCTTCTCCTCCTCTTCTTCTTCCTCCTCCCCCTCCCTCTCCTCCTCTTCCTTCCTCTCCTTCCCGTTCCCCTTTCCACTCCTCCTCCTCCTTTTTGTCACCAGTGTTATTGCTGGGGGCTTAGTGCCTACAGGACAAATCCACTGTTCCTGGTGGCCATTTTACCTTTTTTCTTTTTTTCTTTCATTTGATAGAGGAGAGAGAAATTGAGGGGGGAGACAAAGAGAGGCACCTAAAGCACAGCTTCACCACATGTGAAGCTTTCCCTCTACAGGTGGAGACCAAGGGCTTGAGCCTGGGACTTTGTGCATGGCAACATGTGGACTCAACCCCACTGTGGCACTGCCCAGCTCCCAAAAAGGGTTTTCAGACTTGTTCCAAGCACACCCCTTGCAAAGAAGCATCAGCCTAAATGGATAAGCTAGAAGTTGGGGTGTGTAGGGTTCCCCAGTGGGATTAAACCTCATTTGCCTACAGGAGTAACCTGCTCACCCTTTGTGGGCGTTCCTTTCCTCCTCTGCCTTACTTACCCCTCTGCATCCTCTATCAGGGCTTGCTGTTACTGTGTCCCAAATAAACTACTTACACTCCAGTCCTTGCTACCACATCTGCTTCTGGGGAAACAAAGACAGGCAGTAGGTGATCAACGGGGAGGTTGCTTAGGGCTGCACAGGACAGAGTCCCCATTCAGTCTCTGACCCAAGTTTCCTCTTGGTCTTCACAGGGTCTCGGGCAAGCTGAGGCAGATCCCCCAGCCTCTGGTTGATGCCAACAGCACTGACCAAGCGCTGGTCTTGGCAGAGAACGCGTCCCTCTTGTCCCTGAGTGAGCTCAATCCCGCCTTCACCCAGTTGCAGAACCGTCTGCGAAACTTCAGTCTGCAGCTGGGCCTGGAGCCAGCAGAGGAGAGCAGGGGGGAGGAGGAGCGAGAGGAAACTGCACCGGGACTCTCCCAGCCTGGGCCCCGCCGCCACGTGCTCCTTATGGCCACCACTCGCACGGGCTCCTCATTTGTGGGCGAGTTCTTCAACCAGCAGGGCAACATCTTCTACCTCTTTGAGCCCTTGTGGCACATCGAGCGCACCGTGTCCTTCGAGCCTGGAGGTGCAGGAGCAGCGGGCTCGGCCCTGGTCTATCGCGACGTGCTCAAGCAGCTGTTCCTGTGCGACCTGTACGTTCTGGAGCATTTCATTAGCCCCCTGCCCGAGGACCACCTGACCCAGTTCATGTTCCGCCGGGGCTCCAGCCGCTCCCTCTGCGAGGACCCGGTCTGCACGCCCTTCGTCAAGAAGGTTTTTGAGAAGTACCACTGCAAGAACCGCCGCTGCGGGCCGCTCAATGTGACGCTGGCGGCTGAGGCCTGTCTCCGCAAGGAGCACATGGCCCTCAAGGCCGTCCGCATCCGCCAGCTGGAGTTCCTGCAGCCTCTGGCCGAGGACCCCCGGCTGGACCTACGCATCATCCAGCTGGTGCGGGACCCCCGGGCCGTGCTGGCCTCCCGCATGGTGGCCTTCGCCGGCAAGTACGAGACCTGGAAGAAGTGGCTGGTGGAGGGGCAGGACCGGCTGAGAGAGGAGGAGGTGCAGCGCCTTCGGGGCAACTGCGAGAGCATCCGCCTGTCTGCAGAGCTGGGCCTGAGCCAGCCCCCCTGGCTGCGGGGCCGCTACATGCTCGTGCGCTACGAGGACGTGGCCCGCAGGCCCCTGCAGAAGGCCCGGGAGATGTACCGCTTCGCGGGCATCCCCCTCACCCCTCAGGTGGAGGACTGGATCCAGAAGAACACCCAGGCGGCCCAGGACAGCAGCGGCATTTATTCCACGCAGAAGAACTCCTCCGAGCAGTTTGAGAAGTGGCGCTTCAGCATGCCCTTCAAGCTGGCACAGGTGGTGCAGGCCGCCTGTGGCCCTGCCATGCGCCTCTTCGGCTACAAGTTGGCACACGATGCCACCTCCCTCATCAACCGCTCTGTCAGCCTGCTGGAGGAGGGAGGCACCTTCTGGGTCACATAGGGGGCCTGGGGCCACATGCACCCCTCCTAATGAAAGGCCCACCCTGCCTTTCTTGCTACCAGGCTAGCCGTGAGACAGCAGCTCAGAGGCAGGCAGGGAGCTGTGCAGGGCGCAGGCAGCTCCTCTGCTGTAGAAGTAGGCCCCCCAGCCAGCTAGCTTCCCCCTCCTCTGCTGTGGGATTGGGGGTTTTTGCTGAGAACAGGACTACTGCCTGCTACCTTGAGGGCCAAACTAGCCCAGATCCAAGGTGTTGCCACTTCCTGGGTAGGCCCAGGTGCATCAGGGCCTATGGACAACTCTCTCTCTCTCTCTCTCTCTCTCTTTCCCTCTCACATAACACTAGAAACATACCGGAGCTCAGATGTTTTTCAACCAAAAAGTTCTGGAACACCGATCAGTCACTTCCTCTTACTCAGTACTGGCCTTTCCATCTCTGGGTTCCCCACAATCCATTCTGGACTCTGCGTTGTCCTTGGGGAGGGAGGGGTTGGAACAGCCCAGAGGGTCAGAGGAAGGCAGTGGAGATTTACCAGATGATCATGGCTACTTGTCAACCAAAAGTAATTCACTATCTTAATAAATAGGATGATGTTTCCCTTTACTGATAAACACACCCTGTATTGAGCTATAACACATATTTAGACAGAGAAAGACTTACACAGGGAGACAGAAAAGCACTATAAAAAACAAACACTCATACACAAATGAGCTCTCCGTTGTTTTATGCTCACAAGGTTTATCTGCATCACCTCAAGAGGAGCCTTTAGTAACATTTCTAGAATTATTTGGAGCTGGGGGAGAAAACATCATCCTGAACCATGACTCCATCTGTTCCAAACTGGACTTGGGGCTGAAACGTGGGTTACAGGACTGCTGAGTCCTTCACCCCAGCCCATGCTGGATTCTCATGGCTACCTCCTGGCCCATCGTGTCCTCCCTGCTGGCAGGCAGGATATTATGAAATGGCATGACTGATCCTCACATGACATGATCCCAAAGGCCCCAGTTTGATTGGCTTCCCAAGACCATGTCTATATCTGAAGGCTGCCTCGGGTCTGACTGGAGAAGCAGCTGTGGACGCCGGAGACAAAAGGCAGCTCGTAGGTCCTGTCATTTCCAACCAGGCCTCACCCGGGGTAAGACCCGGGACAAAGGATTGAGAGCTGTTGGGGAAGAAGTCCCATCAAAATACCCCCTTCCCTTGGGAGGATGGGGAACAGAGGTCAACCTCATGATTTGTTACCATGGTTACATGGTTCGTGTCTGCAATTCCTCCTTTAGGGCTCTGGGAAGTGTATTGCTTAACTAGGATGAGATAGGTTTTTATGTGTTTGTGTTTTTAAGTTATTTATATTTTCATGTGTTGTTTTATGGCTGTGTGTTTTTGTTTTGTTTCTGCAGGAGTGCCTTGTAGAAGCAGTCTGCTTGAGGGGTTGATAGGGGGAGCTGGGAGGACCAATGGGGGAAAGAACTCTGGCTCCTGCTAAAAATGGGAGAGAAAAAAGAGCCTTCTAGGAGGATCAGAACCTAGGTGGCCATGTGACAGCCCACAGTATGGCAGGGACTTTTCTGTTTGAGCCCATGTGGAAAAATATCTAAAAACAAACAAACATCAGCTTTCTTTGCAGAGTATACAGAAGTGGCGAAAGTAGCAACCCTCACCTCCTCTCCAAGAAAAGAACAGGCTTGAGTATCTTTTCTAGGTCTTAACACATTTTGGGGACTGGAAGAGTCAAGGGTCAAGAGTCAATAGAAACCTGTCCCCTACTTTCATTCCAAACTCAGTGGCAGAGCTCAGTACTGCTTTAGAACCTGCAAGGAATTGTGGGAGTTCACTAAAGACTGTTTCTAATGTCCTGGACAACCTCTCTGTCAGATCCATCCCCTTGGCAAACCCAGAGGGCTAAGTTTTTGGGTTGAGTATTATGAGCACCAGCTGATGCCATCAGAGGGAAGGGAAGAGTGTCCTATCAGACGTCACTATAAAGGTGAGAATGGTGGTCATCTTGTAGGCCCACATTTGAGCTGCTCTGTCACCATCATCAGGGTGAACTATAGCCATTCAAGAAGGATTCCACACTAGGTTTCCCAATTCAAGAATACATTGTTCAGGGAGCTCTAATTTGGGGTTCAAGGGACCTCTGAAATCTTGATTTCCACCTCTTGATCCCGAGACAGAGTGAGGTCAGAATGCTCCGGCAGGCTCACAAGTGCTTCCTGTCCTGTTCCCCCTAGGAACTGGCAGGGGGTGGGCACCTCTGTTGAGGACCCCTCCTGAGGTCTTCCTAGTGTGGATTTCTTCCTTTCTCCCCTATGCCTCTGGGACTGAGGCCTCAACCCCTCAATTCTAAGAACAATTACGAGAATGGACCTTTGGGACTTCTCAGGACCTTGACAGTTTGTATGCTGCAAGTTGACTTTATTTATTTTGTGAAAAGAAGAAACAAAAAAAAAAGATGCCTTACCATTTGCAAGGATTTAAATGCTGTACCCAAGTCAAGAAAGACGTAATAATGGTAGAAACCATTCATTCATTCACTCCATACACACAAGGACCCTAGAAGACAATTCAGAGTTCTAGAGGGGACTAAATCAAGAGCTCAGAAGTCATAGCAATTCCAGGGTTTTGTTTAAGAAGATTTCTTGGTTTTCTCTTAAAGATTTGAAGATGTAACAGGCCCTTTGTGCTGTGTTACCTTTGCACAGGTATCTGAAAGAGGGCACAGTTCACATGAGTGTTCATGTGAGGATTCAGTGACACTCTGGGACTCAGGGCTTGGGGAAGGGCAGGGCAGGTCAGGGCAGGGCCCTCCACATTGGCACCCACCTGCCTAGATACGGAGCAATTAAGGGCTGTCACCTCCACCCACTGCCAGCTTCCCTGGAACAGAGGGCCCTTTCAGCAAGGAGTACTTGCTCATTTTCTTTTCCTTGACGAAGACCTCTTTAGTCTGGCCTCTGTAAACAGTTCAGGATATTCCAGACTCTGGTGAGACAGGGCAGTATCCAATACCCACAGGTTGTCGCCGCTGCTGCCCATTCCTGGACCTTCCTCTGGACTTTTTTTGTAAACCTTGGATACAGGCAACTGGGGTGGGGTGTCTGTTGGTGGGAGCAAGATTCGAGAGTCAACACAGAGGGAAATAAAAGCAGCAGGTGAGCTGCTCTGTAGCACGCCCCCTGCTGGTGGTCGGTGGGTTTTTACTAATGTTGAGAATATGGTCCCTCTATGTGATGAATACAGTTAAACTTAGATAGTTAAATAGACAGAAGAAAAATGCTTAATGAAGAACTTACTCTCTGCCTGCCAGCTCTCTCAGCCCGAGAGCCAATGGTTTTATCAAGACAGCTGCTGACGAAACTTCTAAAGAGCAAAGGTACCTACACAACCTGTTACGATGGTATCTTTCTCCTTTCTGCCATGTGTCTGGTAATGGGACATGTGCCAGCAGGAGGCGGGGAATCCTTGGCTCAGAAAATAGAAACTTGACTTGGGTAGCAGACAGGAGATGTATACATAGAAGGTCTGGCCAAGACACTGAGGTCCCCCCCACACACACACACACGCACACGTCCCTCCATACACATACACGGACACGCACACACACACAGACACCCTCCTGGCTGCTGCTCTCTCACACTAAGGACTGTTCAAATTGTCTGTGGGACCTGCTTCTTGATGGGCCCTGGAATATGAAAGACAAGAGCAGAAGATTGCATGGCTGTATCTTCAGGCAGCTCCTTCTCATTTCTATCCCCAAAGACTAAAAATGAAGACAGATCTGAGATGATTCCAAAAGCAGGGAGAGAAAGGAGTAGAGTTTGGAGAACTGATGCCTGCTGAAATCAAGTGGGTGTTGTCATTCTGTATAAACTTTAAGAAAGAGCAGCTTCTAAAATCAAGGAGTCCCCAGTCATTGGGTTTACTTGTCAAGATTCCCAAGATGTGGTCCAAGTAGATGAGAGAGGAAAAGGCCCAGGTTTTCTGAAAGCAGTCAAACTGCCTCTCAACTGCTCACAGCGTCAGGAATGAATAGCAGAAACTGCTTTTTAATCTCAAGAGGACAAAGCACAGTTGTAACTTCAGATGTCTTAACAGCTGCAAGACCCTCTGGTCTTGTATCCAGTGCCATTTTCATGGACCTAGCTCTCGCTGCAGACCAGGTACTTTAATTGGGAAGCAAGATGACCCATGATGCATCCTGCGACCTCTAACATTGAGCTGGAGCTGCTCACCCTCATCTTCATTTTATCTGAGTTTGCCTGGCTCCCTTCCCCCCTATTGGGTCCTCCAAATTCTTTGTCTTGCCAAGACCTTGACTCTGTTGTGTTTTATGACCAGATTATACAAGACATTCCCTCCGTGACCTTATGTGGCCATGAACACGTATAGATGTGTCCACACGTGTGTATCTGCAGCTTGTAGCCCACTGTGCTCAGCTGAGTTGCTCCCAACCCCTTGCTGTCAGTGTCCCTGCTGTCCTTGACATAACCATCCTCTGCCTTCTGGAAACTCGGGGGCTGCCCTTCAGGGAATGGGCAGCCACCACTGGTCAGGGTCTGCTTTGCCAAACAGAATGTGAACCCACTGCCTGGTGGCTTACTTGACTTATTTAATTAAAACTGAAAATAAGCAATAAACAAATTTTGAAGTGTGTTTCTACCTTTCTTTTGCATTCACTTCAGCAGCAATTGGGTCATGAACACAGAAAATATCAATTAAGACATTACACAGACATTTTATCTAAATAAAGCTGGATAAGGAATAGAGAAAGTTATGGGAAAGGCGGGGGTGGGTGGGGGGTGCACCCAGTTAAGCACACATAGTACTAGATGCAGGGACCCACACAAGGCTCCAGGTTTAAGCCCCCGTCCGCCACCTGCAGGGGGCACGCTTCAGGTGAAGCAGGTCTGCAGGTGTTTAATCTTTCTCCCTTTCTGTCTCTTCCTCTCTCAATTTCTCTCTGTCCTAATATAATATTTCAAAAAATTAAGAGGAAGAAAGGGAAGGTGTGACTTCAAGCATGCAGCAGGGCAGAAACTGCTGCCTAGTCTGTATCACCAGGATGGCAGAGCTGGGACTAACTAAAGCCGCTGGCATATCATGTCCACGTCACGCATTCCAGTCTGAGGGGCAGCAGCGCTTGTCACAGAATGCAGCTTTAGACCCTCCTGCTTTGGCAGGGATGGGGAAGGTGCCTGTTGGTGCAGCTGCTGTGTCATTCACCAGATGCCTATCAGAGAGCAGGAATTGTAGTCAGAGGGGGAAATGAGTGACTACAGGTGTTCAAGCATTCCTTTTGTCCTATATATAGTTCTTGGAGGTGGGGCTAGATAGCATAATGGTTATGCAAAGAGATTCTCATGCCTGAAGCTCTGAAATCCCAGGTTCAATCCTCCGCATCACCATAAGCCAGAACTGATAAATGCTCCGGTAAAAAAAAAAAGAGAGAGAGAGAATAGATACATAGCTCTTCAGTGATTGAGGGAATAGTACAGTGAAAAATAAGCTTGTGTCAGTAAGTAACAGGCATAATTCAGGATTCTTTAGTATCGAGTAATAGTCGTCTCCAACACAAACCATTTCCCTCCAGGTCCTTAAAATAGAGGTGTCCCCACCTCCACCCTAACCCCCTCCCCTCCTGCAGCCAGGTACCATTGCTGCCGCCACTCTTCCGGAATCTGGATATATTTAGTTTAATTCTGGGCTGTGTTTCCTACCACAAATGGCCCCCTGCAGAAGCTAATTGCCCTAATCGTAGGGTAGAGGAAGCTGGAAACCTGGCCACCCACTCTTCAGCTACCAGCCCAGACCTGAAGCCCTTCTTCCTCCCCACTCCAGACCCACTGTGTCTGAGTCTCTCTGCACTACACCCCAAGTTGCATGGCCCTGAGAAGGAGCCAAATACCGTACACAGTTTCAGAGAATAAGTCAGCAGAACCCATAGAGGCAGCTTGATCACCAGCAGGGCCTGGGGACTGGAGCCACTTTGCTTGTGGAGCCTTGCTAGTTCCTGCACCGGCCTGTCCCTCAGGCCTGCAGTAGTGTGTCCCCAAGTGTTTGGTGGAACTGTGGTCACCTAACCGCTCTTAGGAAGTTTGCATATTAAAGACTGAGAAGTCCTGCTTCCACTTTGACCTGGCTGAGCAGGCTCCACAGAGCCATTTACCTAAATAAGGTTCTTTTATTATGAAAACTTTTTTTCCTTTAAACAAAAATCTTAAGACCTGGTAGTCTGTGGGACAATGTGTCCCAACCAGAAACTTGCAAATATTGATATAAGACTGTGGGACTAAGGGACTGAGTGGTGGTTCACACATTATCACATGTGAGGCCTGGGGTCAAGCTCCGGGTCCCCACCTGCAGTGGGGGAATTTCATGAGCTGTGAAGCCATGATACAGGTGTCTCTCCTCTTTATCCCCTCCCTCCTTCTCTCTGTCTCACCTTCCATCAAAAAGAAAAGAAAAAAAAATTGGTCACTGGAAACAGTGGAGTTATGCAGGCACTTAACTCCAGCAATGACTGTGGTGGGAAAACAAAGCTATTTAAATAAACAACTGTAGAACTAAGAGCTGTGATAAACAGATTGAGGAGAAAGCATCCAGTGGGGAGATTTCAGTGCACCGCCCCACCTTTACTCCAGTATCCCTGAGCTGCGGGTCAGCAGAAGGGGAGGCCTATGGAAACTGTAACAGCCTCAGGGTCACCGTGGGTCAGAGTTCACGACCCCAAGGCAATTATGTTGCTGTCATAAGACCTGGTCACCTGAAACCCTTAGCTTCCTGAAATGAACACACATATGTGGGGACTTTGTGGCATTATGCAGAAGATGTGGTGACCCTCACAGAGAGAGGGAAGCCAGGTCAGGCATAAACACCTCAGGACACTATTGATCTGAGAAACCAGGAATTAGGGGGCTTTTCTTAAAGGAACAATTTCTGAAGCATCTGGACAAAGGTTACCAACAATAAATAGGTTCCCTGGAGAGATAATCCTCTAGTAGCTAGTAAACCCCTTGCTAAATACTACTGTGGGATTTATTGGAAGAACAAGCTAGTAGTAAAGGCTCAGCAGGAGAGGCTTGCCCAGGGAAATCCAAATGAGAGAAGGTGAGGTATAAGGGAGGGAAAGTGTCAAGGAGGGGATCTGATGAAATGCAGGGGAAGAAGACAGCCAAGCTGCTACCAGAATACCCATGGGGTTCAGTCACGCGTTCCAAGAACTCTGAGAATGAGCAGGCTCAGGCCTGGACAGGCGCGCGCACACAAGGTTGTGGGACACACCCAAGTGTCAGATTGTGTTTAACAATCAGTATTACAGGCCCACACTTAAGAATTAAGGGATTTTATATGAAAAACAGATTTCTGCTTCCTCTTGAAAATTGGTTGTCTGACTTAGAAAAGAAGCTGATGTTGAAACAGGTCTGTGAGCAAATGATTTATTTGGGTGTCACTGACAGATTGGCAGGGGAAAGGGGAAGGAGAACGTTGTCAAAAAGGGCACCGCTCTGCCAGCTGCCTCGAGCTATTGGAGCAGAATGCCTCTTGGAAACAGTATGTAGTGGGACCAGGTGGTGACACCCCTGGCTGAGTGCACATGTTATAGAGTACAAGGATCTGGCTTCGAGCCCCCAGTTCCCACCTGCAGGTGTAAAGCTTTACAAGTGGTGAAGCAGTGTTGTAGGTCTCTATCACCCCCTTCCCTCTCAATCCTGATTGTTTCTATCCAATAAATTAATAAATATAATAATAAAAAAATTTATTAAAAAAATAGTATGTAGCTTCAACCTTGATATGATCCCAGGGATCTGGTGAAGGAGCCTGCAGTATCCTTACACCTCCTCCTGACAGTTTCAGTCTGAGCACTACTCTGGGGGGGACACTGCCCTGCTGGCAGAATGGTATTTCAATATATATATTTGCCTCCAGGGTTATCTCTGGGGTTCAGTGCCTGCACTTCTTCTTCTAGCGTTTGCCCTTCTTCTGTAGCCAGTCAACAGCGTCAGGTTGAGCCTGATGTAAAGTTTCGAGACCTCCTTTGAATCTGGAGAGGTGGCAGTCGTTGACTATGTGGGTCATAGTCTGTCTGTAGCAGCAGGGGCAGTTCGGGTCATCTCTGGCTCCCCAGCGATGGAACATAGCGGCGCACCGGCCACGGCCTGTTCGATAGCGATTGAGGAGGGCCCAGTCACAACGTGCTAGGTCAAAGCCGGGTTGACGCTTGCAGGGGTCTGTGATGACGTGTTTGTTCTTTACCTCAGCTGACTGCCAACTCTGTTTCCAAGAGTCTGGAACAGAGAAGTTCAGTGTAGGCGTAGGGGACCAGATTGGGTGACAGGGTTGGACAGGGTGGGCGAAGATATCCGCGTATATGGGCAGGTCCGGTGGAGCGTAGACGTGGGAAATGAACTTAGATGATGCCGCATCCTGACCAATATCTGGCGGGGCGATGTTGCTAAGAACTGGCAGCCATGGAACTGGGGTGGAATGGATGGTTCCAGAAATTATCCTCATGGAGGAATATAATTTGGAATCGACCAAGTGGACATGGGGGCTACGGAACCATCCTGGGGCACAGTATTCTGCAGTGGAATAGCATAATGCCAGAGATGATGATCGTAGTGTGGAAGCGCTCGCGACCCATGAGAAGCTGGCCAGTCTTGCAATAAATCCACTGTTCCTGGTGGCCATTTTTATTGTTATTATTGTTGTTATTGCTGTTGTTGTTCTTTTTTGTTGTTGGATAGGACAGAGAGAAACAGAGAGGAGAGGAGGGGAAGACGGGGGGAGAGAAAGAGAGACACCTGCAGACTTGCTTCAATGCTTGTGAAGTGACCCCCCTGCAGGTGGGAAGCTGGAGGCTCGAACTGGGATTCTTGCACAGTCCTTGGGCTTTGCACCATGTGCACTTAACCTGCTGTGCTACCGCCCGACTCCTGCATTTCATTTTTTTTTTTTTAAAGCTGTCAGACCTAGAAATGAAGATATAGGCAGTTGGAAGTCTCCAGAAGTTTAACCAGAGAAATGGAAAGGAGCCAGCACTTTCTCCCTGGGGTAACAGGTTAGAAGGGGCTCTCATCCCTCTGAAATTGGTGGGCTGCAGCTAGGAGAAGGAGTGCTTTTTCTAGTACTGAGGCAGGACTTCTCACGGCACTCGTGCTCGTGACTGACTTCTCATGAACCCCTGTGTGTCCAGAGTTCCGAAAGGCACTGAGGGCTATAGCTCTCAGCTCATAGCATAGTATTCCAGCCTCCATTGGCTCTTGAGTTCTCAACCCTGGCTTAACGTCTTAGTGATGCAACCTGGGAAGTGGCACGGTAGATAAAGCATTGGACTCTCAAGCACACGTTTTAAGTTTGATCTAAGGCATCATGCATGCCAGAGTGATGCTCTGGTTCTCTCTCCTCTCTCTCAATCAATCAAGTTAGTTAATCTTAAAAATAAAAAAGTTCTAGGGAGTCGGGCGGTGGCGCAGTGGGTTAAGCGCACGTGGCGCAAAGCGCAGGGACCGGCGTAAGGATCCCGGTTCGAGCCCCCGGCTCCCCACCTGCAGGGGCGTCGCTTCACGGGCGGTGAAGCAGGTCTGCAGGTGTCTATCTTTCTCTCCCCTCTCTCTCTGTCTTCCCCTCCTCTCTCCATTTCTCTCTGTCCTATCCAACAACAAAGCAACGTCAACAATAGCAATAATAACCGCAACGAGGCTGCAACAACTAGGGCAACAAAAAGGGGGAAAAATGGCCTCCAGGAGCGGTGGATTCATGGTGCAGGCACCAAGCCCAGCAATAACCCTGGAGGAAAAAAAAAGAAAGCAGCTTTTAAAAAAAAAAAAAAGTTCTGGTGGCATTGTGAGATGTGCTCCCAACAATGGCCACTTGTGACCTATTGTTTGCATTTTGTTTACTTGCCAGATAAATAGTCAGCACTGGTTTATGGTAGTGCTAGAGACTGAACCTAGGAGCTCAGAGCCTCAGGCATGAATGTTGTTTTGCATAACCATTGTGTTACCTCCCCAGCCCTCACTTTCTTAAAGTTTAAACCCATCCTTAATATTCGTGTATTTATCTTTATAAAGAATAGGAAAGCTATCAAGGGAGGGGATTGGATATGGAGTTCTGGTGGTGGGAATTGTGTGTAAATGTGCCCCTCTTATCCTATGGTCTTGTCAATATTTCCATTTTATAAAGTTTTTAAAAAATATATTCATGTTGCCATCCACTTTACACACAAGTTACCCAAGGTTCAGAGTTTTGCCCACCTGGGGGCAGATGGAGCAGACATGCAACCTGTCCATACTAGAGCTACTCTCTGTGGAAAGCTTTCTCTTCTCCTTCCTCTTTTTTTTTTTCTTTTTTAACCAGAGCACTGCTCAGCTCTGGTTTATGATGGTGCAGGGGATTGAACCTGAGACTTTGGAGTCTCAGGCATGAGAGTCTCTTTGCATAACCATTATGCTATCTAACCCCCCTTCCTCTTCTTTTTTGTTTGTTTCCACACTTTATTAGCTATAGTGTAGACTCTATAGCTGCCCCACCCCCTCTCCTCAGGCCTTCCCAGGAGCCCTTGCCTTTGCAGCCTGGGCCTGCTGGAACCCCTGCTGCAGTTGAGCTAGGGTCTCCCTCTGCTGTTCTGATTGGTGCTCCAGGTCCCAGCATTGAGAGTCACATGGCTTAATTTCTGCTGAGATGTAGTTCAGCCTCTTCCCTACTGTGGCTCGAGCTTCCTCCAGCTCCTGTTTGACTAACTCTGGACCCAGAAGTTTGAAGCCCACATTAGACCCATCCAGCAGGGGCCAGTTTCTCCTTCATATTATTTTCTGTTGTGCTTCAAGCTTCTACTGCCTTGACATGGACTTACTCAAGTCATTCTGTAGTTGTTGGTATTTCTCCACTTCTCCTTGTAGCTTTTTCTGGATTAGTTCAGCCATAACCAGGAGGAATGCCTGAGGTAATCTGGAGAGGCACACAGTGTCTCACACTCTGAGACCAGACGCTGGCACTCTCCCTACAGCATTCCTCTCCAGAAAGCTATGTGTGGACTTCCTTCTTTAATTTGTGTTTATTTATTTACTTATTTTGGATAGAGACAATGAAGTTTGGGGGGGAGATTGTGTGTGTGTGTTTGTGAGAGAGGTGTGTGTGTGTGTGTGTGTGAGAGAGAGAGAGAGAGAGAGAGAGAGAGAGAGAGAAACAGAGAGACCGAGAGCTGTAATACTGTTTCATTGTTCATGAAGCTTCCCCACTGCAGGTGGGGACTGGGTGATTGAATCTGGTTCCTTGCACACTGTAATGTGTGCGCTCAATGAGTGCACCACCACTCGGCCCCTCAACATTTTTTTTAAATCTATTTATGAGAAAAAAAGAAAAGAAAAGAGAGCCTGAGCATCACTCTGGTACATGCAATGCCAGGGGTCAAACTCAGGACCTCATGCTTGAGGTCCAGCACTTTATCTACTAAGCCAGTCACCTTCTTTCTGATGCCAATAGCATTGCTCACTTTGGTACCCAGGGTGCTTGAGCATGCTCTTGTAATAATTAGTGTAACAATCCCCTGTGCCCAAATTCAAATGACACCCCATTTTCTCTCACCTGAGAAAGCTCATCAGTGATGGAAGGCTGCATGTGGAAGGGCCTGGAGCATGAGGAGGACCTGGAACTTTGGGGACCAAGAAAGAGGTTTCTTTGGCTGAGGCAGTGATGAGACAAGAGGCTGGGAGGAAAGTTAGTTTTCGGGGTGTCTCTCTCCTTCTCCGGCAGGGTGTCCTCCAGGGGAAAGGTAACGGGCTGGTTCTTTCTCGCTCACGACAGGGGTGACACGAAGTGAAAGACACCAGGGGACTCTTAGCGTGAATCTAGAAACTGAGTCCTTAGAGTCCCAGAATCCTAGAGTCCATTTATTAGCAAAGTGGACATGAGTTAAATAGAAAAGCAATGGAGGTAATTATTGTTGCAATATGACAGAAATTACAGGTTTCTTAACAGTCAGCATGCCCCTAAGGTAGGGGGTTGATATGACAGGAATTGATGAGATACAAGACAGTTATTTTCCATAACACAAGCAACTTAATTATCCAAAGGTATTTGAAAGAAGCATAGGGGTTAAACCCGTAGGGTGAGACAGAGAGAAGATGAATATCAAAAGGCCATATAGTTTGGAATTTCTCTTGTCTGGGCTCTGAGGTGTGTGATGAAGTGTGTGATAAGGTGTGTTCTTCTGTGATCAGAAGGTGACTTTGAATAAGTGAATCTGCAGCCATGTGGCCTGCAGTTAATGGAGGGAAGTACTGGGGTATCTGTGGACCTGAGAGTCAAGAAGGAAAGAACCAAGTCTGAGTTTCCCCCCTTATGCTCACCTCGGTTGAGAGAGACTTACCAAGAGGTTATCTTCTCAGACCTCCATCCAAAGATGGGGGTGGTTCTCCCTAAGCTCTATCAGGCTCACACATGTTCCCAACAGTTAGTGTCTGAAAGTGCAGGGAGCTCTAAGCTATGGCAAGATTCAGCTGAACTTGATAGAAAGGACGACAGGACACCACTGAAAGGCAGAGTGAAGCCGAGTAGCTGGCTCTCATCAACTGTATCCCACGTGACCGATGAGAAGAGTGAACACAGAGAGCAATGTTAGACATGAATTCAGGGACTGGGCAATAGAGCGCCTGGTAAAGCTCCCATGTTATCACGCTCACGGACCCAGTTCAAGCCCCTGGTCCCTATCTGCAGGGAGGAAGCTCCATGAGCACTAAAGCAGTGCATCAGATGTTTCTTTCCTTATATTCCTCCTTATGTCACCTCCTCCCTTTCAATTTCTGTCTCTAAATATTTCTTTATTTTTATTAATGATTCAATGAATTATGAGAAAACAGGGGTATAATTCCACACCATTCCCACCACCAGAATTCTAATTTTTTGTTCGTTTGTTTTGTTTTTGACCAGAGCACTGTTCAGCTCTGGTTTATGATGGTGTGGGGGATTGAACCTGGGACGTGGTAGTCTGTTTGAATAACCATTATGCTATCTCCATCGTCCCCCACCACCAGAGTTCTGTGAGGAGGACACATCAGGAACGGTGAAATAGGTCTGCAGGTGTCTCTCTCTTTCCCTCTCTATCCTCTATCTTCCCCATGACTCTCAATTTCTCTCTGTCCTATCAAAAGAAAAAAAAAATGGCCAAGGAGCAGTGGATTCGTCGTGCTAGCACCGAGCCCAAGCCATAACCCAGGAGACAAAAAAAAGGGGGGGGGGGATGGCTGTGAGGAGTGGTGGATTCATAGTAAAGGCACCAAGCCCCAAATAACCGTAGTGACAATAAAAATAAATAGTGGCGGGGGTGGGGGGGGGTTGGGCGGCAGTGTAGCGGGTTAAACGCAAGTGGCGCAAAGCACAACGACCGGCTTAAGGACCCCAGTTGGAGCCCCTGGCTCCCCACCTGCAGGGGAGTCGCTTCACAAGTGGTGAAGCAGGTCTGCAGGTGTCTATCTTTCTCTCCCCCTCTCTGTCTTCCCCTCCTCTCTCCATTTCTCTCTGTCCTATCCAACAACAACATCATCAACAATAATAATAATTACAACAACAAAACACAAGGGCAACAAAAAGGAAAATAAATAATAAAAAAATTTTTTTAAATAAATAGTGGCAAGTCCAACCTGTATTTGTGCTATAACCAACAACTTATCATTAGGGAGTAGCAGGGCTCCTTCAGGTTCAATTAATTATTTTACACCACCCCCCTAGGAACCCTAAAGCATATGGGGGACAGGCCATGGAGTTCCCATGCCCCACTCCAGGTGAGCTAGTCTCCCCAAATCTTCACATGATCACCAACCCAGGAGTTCCAGAAGCCCATCCTCTTGGGCGTTTATGAAGGCTTAACTATACAGGCGTGACTGATTAAATCACCGACTATTGGCCAGAGATTCTCTCCTGCCTCTCAGGAAACCAGGAGGTGGGGCTGAAACATTCTACCTCTATTGTGTTAGTTTCCCTGGCAACCAGTTCCACTCCAGGCAGTTTTACCAAAATTACCCTCATTAACATAACAAGAGACACCTACCTTTAACACTCTTTCTGGGGAAACTGTGAACCTGAAACTGTGGCTGAAGATCACAAATTATCTCCCGTAAATCACACTTTCCTACTATGCACATCCATGGAGGCAGAGGCATAAACCTAGAGACAGAGGTGGCCCTTGAGGGTCATAAAGAACTAACCTACCACTTCTTTTTTACCAGCTTTATCCTTGAGGCTCAGTGCTGGGACTACAAATCCCGTGGCTCCTGGCAGCCATTTTTTCCTTTCTTTTTTTTTCTATTTTATTCCATAGAACAGAGAGAAATTGAGAGGGGAGGGGTAGACAGAGAGGGAGAGAAAGGTAGACACCTGCAGACCTGCTTCACCACTCATGAAACATCCTGCTTCTCTGCAGGCCAGCTTTTCCAAGTCTGCCCCTGAGCCTGCTCTTTCCCAAGCTAGAGTTGGCAGTAATGGGTCCTATCTGAGACGCCATACATGGGCTTGATCGCTGCCCACACACAGAATGTCAAGCACTGTCACACTAACTTTTGCATAAAAGGAAAAACTCCACTGCAGTTCAAATGCACAGTTAGAGGCAGGAGCAACGCTCAGATCAGCCTGCTGACTCCTTTGTCCCAGGGAACACTTATACAGAAGTATGGGGGTCAAGGAGGGGCAGGAGGTAACCAAGAGGTTTTAGGGCCAGCAGGATGCAGACCTATTCTCCTGACTGAATCATGACCTCCTGGGCCATGTGAGCCTTCTGTGAATTTCTTCTAACAAAGCTTATAACAGGTCTTAACTAGTCTTTATTGTTTTGAAGGGGCAAAGTGCACAGGAACAGGGGAAGTATGAGTCTCTGATCTTTGTCTTTCTGTTTTCCAAATTCCATTATAACACATAGTGTCAAAGTTCCTGAATATGACTCAGTCTATCCACTTCAGGTCATCACCTCCCTCAAGGGCAACATTAGATAAGTTTGTTTCTTTGTGGGAGTTGCTGCTTCAGCTGTGTGATCTGGACCAAGGCCTTGGTAGCCAAAGTTTCAATCCCCAGCACCACCTTACTCACACTAGAGCTGAGCAGTGCTCTGGTTTTTTCTCTCCTCTCTTATTCTCATAGTGATAAATAAATCTTTTTTAAAAGGAGTTGAAGGGCCAGGTGGTGGTACACCTGGTTGTGAACACATGTTACAATGTGCAAGTACCTGGGTTCAAGCCCCCAGTCCCCACCTGCAGGGGGGGAAGCTTTGAAAGTGGTGAAGCAGGGTGGCAGGTGTCTCTCTGTCTCTCTCCTTCTCTCACCCCACTCCCCTCTCGATTTCTGGCTGTTTTTTTGTTTGTTTTTTTTTCGGGGATCTTTTATACAAATGGTGAGAGGTGGAGGAGGGCTGGGCTGGGAAACCAGGAGCTGGATTAAAGAGCAAGCAGAGAGGGATTTGAGAGATTCTGCTCTTGCCACTTTCTGGACTATACCTCTCAGGCTCAGGATAAACTACCTGCATATTTTAGACTTCTAAAACAAAGCTTGTAACAGGTTAGGACTATTCTTTATTGTCTTGAAGGCAGGAAATGGGCAGAGACATTTAAATCTTTGACAGCCTTTTGCTATCCATCTTTGCTTTTAGCATTTTAAATGTTTCTGCGTTTAATCCAATCTAGCAATTTCAGGTCACGGTTTACTCTATGGGTTATGTCTAACCATCCTGCTCTTTTGGGGCTAGGGTTTCAGCACTATCTTTGCAAATGGCATCATTTATGTAGCATGTGGGATTATAAAACAGATAAACCTTGGGTTTGGGTCCAGATGGCCACAATAAATCAAATATCAAGAAGTGGGTCACATGGATTTTTTGTATTTCCCAGTTATACTCAAGCTATATTTATAGTACACTATAGTCTATTGTTTACAGTAGTCTTATGTCTGAAAAGATGGACATACCTAAATTAAATGTGGCATAAAATGAGCTCGTGTTATTGGAGAAATGGCTTTCTTGGGGCAGAGAAGGGAATGTCCCCCACTACTCTGGGTTCTTTTTGGACTGAAAAAAAAATAAGCAAGACAACATTCAACAGTTAACAAAGGGAAAAAGCCTGTTTAGTAATATGCACAGGTGACTTACAATGACCATTATTAGAGGAGAGGAGAGAGAGGAGACACCAAAGTGCTACGCTGCCACCCATGAACTTGCCTTCATGCTGTCGATGGGCTCTCAGGTGGGACCAGGTATTGAACCCCTATCTCATCCACAGCAAAACCTACACTCCAGCTTCTGATCCACCTATGAATGCCACAATGATTATTTTTTAAAACTTATTTAATTAATTTATTTATTTATTCTCTTTAGTTGGCCTTTGTTGTTGTTGTTGTTGTCATCATTGTTGGATAGGACAGAGAGAAATAGAGAGAGGAGGGGAAGACAGAGAGGGGGAGAGAAAGACAGACACCTGCAGACCTGCTTCAACACTTATGAAGCGACTCCCCTGAAGGTGGGGAGCCGGGGGCTTGAACTGGGATCTTTATGCTGGCCCTTGCACTTTGCACCACCTGTGCTTAACCAGCTGCGCTACCGCCCAACTCCCCACAATGATTATTTTTAAAGACTGAACAAGTAATGCTTCCATTTATGATGGAATTCTCAGCAGTTATTAAGATGACCATGAACACTTTTAAACAACAGCTACAAATATGCAGGGTATAACAAGATATGAAACAGCAAGTACCATATGGTTGTATTTCTATAAAAAATGTGTCCTCTGGCATAAGGATACCAGTTTGAGCCCCTGGTTCCCCACCTGCAGGGGGGGTCGCTTCATGGGCGGTGAAGCAGGTCTGCAGGTGTCTATCTTTCTCTCCCCTTCTCTCCAATTCTCTCTGTCATATCCAGTGACAACAATAATAATAATGACAACAATGGCAACAAAGTGGGAAAAAATGGCCTCTAGGAGCGGTGAAATCCACTGAGCCCAGCAATAACCCTATCCAACAACGGCATCAATAACAACAATAGTAACAACAACAATAAAAACAAGGGCAACAAAAAGGAAATAAATAAATACATATATTTTTTAAAGTGTCCTCTACATTGTAAATGCATTTTCACAGAGAAAAAATTATAAAGGCATAAACCAAACTACTGATAATAACTTATCTGAGGACCGGGTAGGACGCACCTGGTTGAGTGCATATGTTACAGTGCACAAGGACCCAGTTTCAAGCCCCAGCCCCCATCTGTAGGGGGAAAGCTTTGCCAGTGGTGAAGCAGGGCTGCAGGTGTCTCTCTATCTCTCTCTATCTCCCCTTTCCCTCTCGATTTCTGGCTGTCTCTATCCAATAAATAAAGATAGAAAAAATAAAAAATAATAACTTATCTGAGTTACCACTAAGTATTTCTCGCACCCAGTATACAGCAAGACTATAGCCTCTGGAGTCTGACTACCTGCATTCAAGTCTCAATTCCATCTGCATTTTCATCTTCAAGTACAAAGAAATCAAATAATACAGACAAAGCACCTGCTTACGGGAAGTTCTAGCTGAGACAGTGTATGTGAAATTCCTAGTACAGTGCCTCCCAGTGATTTATCAGTACCATTGCTATGGTCGCCAGGACAAATTAGTATCATTATTGTTGTTAATCTAACTCTGGTGTGAGATTACCCGCTTTCTTAATCCACCTCTGGAGCTCTCCCTGCCAGGCCTCTTCCTAAAGGCTAGTACTTGCTCTCCAAGTTCCCATAAGCCTCTGGCTCACACCAGCCAGGGCTCCAGTGGTCTGTCTCATCTCCCTGCCCATGGACAAGGTTTGGAAAAGACAGCCCAGTAAACATTGGTCTGGTGGGCCCAGAGTGATACATGGGAGTTTACAAAAATGCATAAGTAAATGTTTGGTTTGGGAGGAAAAATGAACAGAACCTTTAGAAAGAGTGAGATGAGGACAGTAAGGAGATTTTGTCAATAAAGTCTAGGAAAAGACTGCCATTAGTAGCTGGAGTCTTCTTGTTTTCCCAGTCTCTTTCTTCATTTCATCCTCACAACTTTATTTGCTATGAAGCATCTGGCTCCAATATGGGGCTAATTTTAATAAATCCAAGACAGCTCTTTTAGCCCAGCAGACATGGAAAAGGCAAGGAGCCCTGAGAGGCAGAGCCTGGCGGAAAAGAAAGTAGTTACAACCAAGCGAGGCCATGTACATACATGAATCTGGTGTGCTCAGAGAGCAGAGGGATATGGTCTGGGAGACAGCTTACCTAGCAGAGTGGGTGCATGACCATGCACAAAGACCTGGGTTCAAGTCCTAGCACCACATAAGAGCATCATGGATGGCACACAGGGAGCTCCATGGATGGCGGAGCAGTGCTGAAGTGTCTCTCTTCTCTATATTTCTCTTCCTAAATAAATAAATGGGGGAAAAAACTAGTCCTGAGAGGTCCCTCAGTGATATCATACATTCATGAAGCCTTGTATTCATTTCCCACTTCCAAGTTAAAAAAGGAAAGACATCAACAAGGGCCCAAGGAGTGGAAGTAACATAAATGCCCACTGACAGATGACTAGATAAAGAAGTTATGGGGTATATGCACCGTGGAATACTACTCTGCAATTTAAAAAGATGATTTTGTGTCCTTTGGGACAAAATGGTTGAAGCTGGAAGTGATTAGCAGGAGGGTCAGAAAGACATTGAAGCCAGTGGCAGCTAGTAAAAGTCTGCCAGCCGTGGATGTTTGTGTTTTCTAAAGCCCCTCCCCGACACACACACACACACACACACACACACACACACACACACAAAACCTTCTAGCAGAAGTTACAGAAGTTACAGAAGTGATTTGATGCAGGAAAGCAGAAGTTACAGGTTGCAGCCAGACTCCCTCTCCCAATTAATTTAAGTGAAACACAGTCTCCTCTGCTTGCAAACACCAATACAGGTGTTAATTTCTAATGGTCTAATACAGAGCAGAGTACCTACTGCCAGAGCGAGTAGCAGGGAGGGTGAACAGAAACATCTGACTGAAAATGAAGTAAATGAAAAAATAGCAGTGGTTCCTAGAAATTCCCACTCCACCCACTTCCCACAACTATTCTATTACTCTAAAATGAGAAATTAATTCCTCCAGGGTTAGGATTGTGAAGAATGTGCCAAAAAACAAGAAAAAGGCTTTATATGTTTAGGGTGTGAGTTTGACTTATATGGAACTCACTAAGACCAAACTAAAGCAGCCTGAGTTTGGCTTTTTTTTTTTTTTTTTTGCATTCCTCTACAGTCACAAAGACAGCCTATTATCACCAAGGAGGTAGCCCAATGGGATGGGAACAAGACATTTATTTATTTATTTATTTATTTTTATTTCTTTATTGGGAATTAATGTTTTACATTCGACAGTAAATACAATAGTTTGTACATGCAAAACATTCCCCAGTTTTCCATTCTTCTTCTAGCGTTTGCCCTTCTTCCGTAGCCAGTCAACAGCATTAGGTTGAGCCTGATGTAAAGTTTCGAGACCTCCTTTGAATCTGGAGAGGTGGCAGTCGTTGACTCTGTGGGTCATAGTCTGTCTGGAGCCACAGGGGCAGTTCGGGTCGTCTCTGGCTCCCCAGCGATGGAACATAGCGGCGCACTGGCCATGGCCTGTTCGATAACAATTGAGGAGGGCCCAATCATAACGTGCCAGGTCAAAGCCGGGTTGACGCTTGCAGGGGTCTGTGATGAGGTGTTTGTTCTTTACCTCAGCTGACTGCCAGCTCTGTTTCCAAGAGTCTGGAACAGAGAAGTTCAGTGTAGGCGTAGGGGACCAGATTGGGTGACGAGACATCAAGCGTTGGACAGGGTGGGCGAAGATATCCGCGTATATTGGCAGGTCCGGTCGAGCGCAGACGTGGGAAATGAACTTAGATGATGCCGCATCCCGACCAATATCTGGCGGGGCGATGTTGCTAAGAACTGGCAGCCATGGAACCGGGGTGGAACGGATGGTTCCAGAAATTATCCTCATGGAGGAATATAATTTGGAATCGACCAAGTGGACATGGGGGCTACGGAACCATACTGGGGCACAGTATTCTGCAGTGGAATAGCATAATGCCAGAGATGATGATCGTAGTGTGGAAGCGCTCGCGCCCCATGAGGAGCTGGCCAGTCTTGCAATGATGTTATTCCTCGCGCCCACCTTTGCTGCAGTTTTTATGAGATGTTCGTGAAATGACAGGGTGCGATCGAGAGTAACGCCAAGATAGACTGGCTGGGCTTCATGCCGGATTGTCATATCATCAAGCTGCACATTAAGCTCATGCGAGGCCGAGGCATAGTGTAGATGGAAAACAGATGATACCGTTTTTGCAGTGCTAGGGATTAGTCGCCATTTTTTACAATAATCAGATATCAGAGACATGTCTTTCGTGAGTGTTTCCTCGAGGATGTCGAACTTGGATGCCTGAGTTGCACAGCAGATGTTTTCCATATAACAATACAACCCACACCAGGTCCTCTGTCATCCTTCTTGGACTTGTATTCTCTCTGCCCACCCACCCCAGAGTCTTTTACTTTGGTGCAATACGCCAATTCCATTTCAGGTTCTACTTGCGTTTTCTTTTCTGATTTTGTTTTTCAACTTCTGCCTGAGAGTGAGATCATCCCATATTCATCCTTCTGTTTCTGACTTATTTCACTTAACAGGAATTTTTCAAGGTCCATCCAAGATCAGCTGAAAATGGTGAAGTCACCGTTTTTAATAGCTGAGTAGTATTCCATTGTGTATATATACCACAACTTGCTCAGCCACTCATCTGTTGTTGGACACCTGGCTTGCTTCCAGGTTTTGGCAATTACAAATTGTGCTGCCAAGAACATATGTGTACACAGATCTTTTTGGATGGATGTGTTGGGTTCCTTAGGATCTATCCCCAGGAGAGGAATTGCAGGGAAATAGGGTAGGTCCATTTCTAGCCTTCTGAGAGTTCTCCAGACTGTTCTCTACAGAGGTTGGACCAATTGACATTCCACCAGCAGTGTAGGAGGCTTCCTTTGACCTCACAACCTTTTCAGCATTTGCTCCTGTTACTTTTGATGTATGACATTCTCACAGGAGTGAAGTGGTATCTCATTGTTGTCTTTTTTTGCATTTCTCTGACAATCAGAGACTTGGAACATTTTTTTCATGTGTTTCTCAGCCTTTTGGATCTCTTCTGTGGTGAATATTCTGTCCATGTCTTCCCCCCATTTTTGGATGGGGTTATTTGTTGTCTTGTGGTTGAGTTTGTCAAGCTCTTTATATATGTTGGTTATTAAACTCTTATCTGATGTATGGCATGTAAAGATCTTCTCCCATTCTGTGAAGGGTCTCTTGGTTTGGGTAGTGGTTTCTTTTGCTGTGAAGAAGCTTTTTAATTTGATGTAGTCCCATAGGTTTATACTTGCTTTAGTCTTCTTTGTAATTGGATTCGTTTCATTGAAGATGTCTTTAAAATTTATGCGGAAAAGAGTTCTGCCAATATTTTCCTCTAAGTATCTGATAGTTTCTAGTCTAACATCCAAGTCCTTGATCCACTTGGAATTTACTTTTGTATTTGGTGAAATACAGTGATTCAGTTTCATTCTTCTGCATGTTTCAACCCATTGTTTCCAACACCATTTGTTGAAGAGACTCTGGTTTCCCCATTTAATAGTCTGGGCCCCTTTGTCAAAGATTAGATGTCCATAGGTGTGGGGGCTCACTTCTGGGCTCTCAATTCTATCCACTGGTTAGTGTGTCTATTCGTGTTCCAGTATCAAGCAGTTTTGATGACAATGGCCCTATAATACAATTTGAGATCTGGGAGTGTGATGCCTCTGGTTCTGTTCTTTTTTCTCAAAATTGTTTTTGGCAATTCTAGGTCTTTTCTGGTTCCAGATAAACATTTGTAGCATTTGTTCTATTCTCCTAAAAAATGTGCTTGGGATCTTGATGGGGATAGCATTAAATTTGTAGATGGCTCTGGGTAGTATATTCATTTTGATGATGTTAATTCTACCAACCCATGAACATGGAATATCTTTCCACTTCTTTGTGTCTTTTTCAATTTCCTTGAGTAGTGACTCATAATTTTCAGTATACAAGTCTTTCACTTCTTTGGTTAGGTTTATTCCTAGATATTTTATTGTTTTGTTACTATAGTAGAAAGAATTGATTTCTGAATTTCCTCTTCTTCTAACTTAGTGTTTGCATAGAGGAATGTTATGTTAAGTGAGATAAGTCAGAAAGAGAAAGATGAGTATGAGATGATCCCACTCATAAACAGAAATTGAGAAAGAAGAACAGAAGGGGAAACACAAAGCAGAATTTGACTGAGTTTGGAGTATTCACCAAAGTAAAATAACTCTGGGGGGGGGATGGTAGAGTTTTAGCTCCACTGTAGGGGAATGGGACAAAGACCTTTAGTGGCAGGAATGGTGTTAATATTCATTCCTATTAATCTATAGTCTTATAAATCACTACTTAATCAATATGAGAGGGGGAAATAGATTGAACGTCTCGGGATTTTTTTTTTAATTTTGATGTTGTCTCGGGCTTTTTAATGCATAGACTTGGTGTATACTTATTGTATTCTTTCCCTCAATTTATGCACTTAAGGTTTCAAGTTAGTAAACGGAATTTAAATAAAAGAGTGGTATTGCTGGTAATTCCACTTTTATTTGTTTAAGGGCTCTCCATATAGTCGTCTGGAGGGGAGACACCAGTTTGCATTCCAACCAGCAGTAAAGCAGAGTTTCCTCTTCTTCACAACCTCACCGAGCACCTGCCATTTCCTAATTTGTTTATGTAAGTCATTCCCTAAGATATGAGAAGGAACCTCAGCTTTAATTTGCATTTCTTTAATGATAAGTGAAGTGGAACATTTCTTCATGTGTCTGTGGGCCATTCAGCTAGATCCGAACTGGTTAAAAAGAAGATGTAGAGGAAGAGGAGGAGGAAGAAAGAGGAGGAGAAGGAGGAAAGGAAGAGGAAGGAGAAGAAGCAGGAGGAGGAGGAGGAGAAGAGCCCATAGACACAAGAAGAAATGCTCCACTTTGACCCTCCTCTGAGGCCATCCCTCACTACACTGGAACAAACTTCACTGATGTATCCATTTTTCCTTAAGTCTTGCTAATTCTGTCTTTCTCTGTCTGATAAATTTGACCCAGAGCAGTGAAGTATTGGTGGTGAAGAAAGAGAGAAAGAAAGGAAGAAAGAGAGGAAGGAAGAGAAAGAAAGAGAGAAAGAATAAAGGAGAGAAGAGCCCACTGATCATTAAACATCTCTGTGCATCAGAATCTCTTGGAGAACTTGTTAGAAGCACAGATTTCCAAGCCTCACTACAATTTCTTACTCAGTAGGAGTCTGGGAACTTGCATTTTAACACAGGCCTTGGTGTTGCTTCTGACCCCCACTCTGCAGTCTGAGGACCACAGCACTCCCACTGTCTGCAGAGACTGGTCTGATTAGCCCAGAGTGTGTTCTGAACATGTGCCATTGGAAATTACTCAGGGGATCCTAGGAGAACCACAGCTAGCACCAGCAGAGTCATTGAAAATCAAGTCAGCTCTAAAAGCACATTGTGAAAACAAGCAAAGCATCCAGTCAAGTGCTTAGTAAAATCCAGCTGTTCTTTATCAAGGCTCTGTCTAACTCCAATCTAATTTTTATATCAAAGCAAAATCTTGACGTCTTTCTTGGACTTGACCCATTTGCAGCTTCCCAGAGACCAACTGTACACATCTCTGTTGTGGTTCTTGCCACGCCTTGGGGCATCAGTGCTTGGTCACAGCTCTTAGGTCTCTATTTACAGATGCATTTGTATCTTTTTTAAAAATACTCTTTATTGGGAGTTGGGCAGTAGTGCAGCAGGTTAAGCACAGATGGCGCAAAAGTGCAAGGACTGGTGTAAGGATCCCGGTTCGAGTCCCCGGCTCCCCACCTCAGGGGAGTCGCTTCACAGGCAATGAAGCAAGTCTGCAGGTGTCTATCCTTGTCTCTTCCTCTCTGTATTCCCCTCCTCTCTCCATTTCTCTCTGTCTATCCAACATCGATGACATCAACAACAAAAATAAGTACAACAATAAAACAAGGGCAACAAAAGGGAATAAATAAATATTTTTAAAATACTATTTATTTATTAATTTTGGACAGACTCTTTTCTTTAAGATAAAGACAGAGAGAGAGAGAGAGAGGACATGATGGAAGCTTTCTTTTTTCTTTTTTTTTTTTTTACGCACTCTCTCTTTGCTTCTGTCTCTATCTGAAAGAAAGAAAAGGAGTCCAGAAGGAAGGAAGGGAGGAGGGAGGAAGGGGAAAAGAAGGAGAGAATGAATGAAAGAAAAAGGTGGGGAGCTCAAATTCCAGGTTATATGATTTGAATTTAATTCTTTTTTTTATTATTTTTTTTTTATTTTAAAGCTTTCTTTAAGGCTCGAACCTGGCTGGGTAGTGCACATGGCAAAGGAAGCCCCTGTACCAGTGAGCTATTTCACTGACCTCCATTTTTATTTTAATGCCTTCCCTCTTTGCTTTGTTCCTAGAGAAATGTTTCCTCTCTTTGCACACAGTACAGGGACTCCCCATAGCTGGTCTTGCTTAAGACCCAACACAAGGAAAGTTGATTAGTCCTAATCTGTAGCAAAACCGAGGTCCTCTGAACACTGTCTTTGGTCTGGACAGTCTGGCTCTGGGAAGAGCAGTCTGTTTAGTGCACAGCTGACAGGCTGACCCCTGGCCTGCATGGTCATAAATCCTCAGCAGAAAGGGATCTGTGGGCTGCCAGCTCCCTTTGTGGGAAGATTTACAAAGCAAAGAGCAGATGCTTGGAACAATGACTTCACCACAATGGGCTCAGTATATCACAGCAGGAAGGGAAGGGTCAGTGGAGGATGGCCTGGTCCTGCTCAAAGAGACAGGCAGGCAAGCTTACTGACTAGGAAGCCATAGTGAGGAACAGAGGGAAGAAAATGAACTCAACCTCCTCCCCTGGGCCAAGCACTACAAGAGGTATTTTATTCAATCCCTCCATCAGCGAACTAGGAGTTAGTGCAGTGGATAAAACCTTGGACACTTAAGTATGAGGTCCCAAGTTTGACCCCTGGCATTGTACCCACTCAAGTGAGATCTCTCTCATTATTACACAAATAAAACTTGAAAATCTCTGTACTAACTCCACAACAGATGTTGCCATTGCTCCTTTTTTATTGTATTTTTAAAAAATATTTATTTATTCCCTTTTGTTGCCCTTGTTGTTTTATTGCTGTAATTATTGTTGTTGTTGTTGTTGTTGGATAGGACAGAGAGAAATGGAGAGAGGAGGGGAAGACAGAGGGGGAAAGATAGACACCTGAAGAGCTGCTTCACCTCCTGTGAAGCAATTCCCCTGCAGGTGGGGAGCCCAGGATTCTTACGCAGTCCTTGCACTTTGTGCCACCCGAGCTTAACCCGCTGCGCTACCACCTGACTCCCTTTTATTGCATTTTTTAAAAGAATTATTTCATGAGAGGCTAGAACACTGCTCCAACATATTGACTTTCTATATATACTTTTTGCCCATTTTTATTCACTTTCACAGTCCTTCCTTCACTTTCTTTTGTTTTTAATATTTATTTTTTTATTCCCTTTTGATGCCCTTGTTTTATTGTTGTTGTTATAGATGTCGTTGTTGTTGGATAGGACAGAGAGAAATGGAGAGAGGAGGGGAAGACAGAGAGGGAGAGAGAAAGACAGACATCTGCAGACCTGCTTCACTGCTTGTGAAGCGACTCCCCTGCAGGTGGGGAGTGGGGGGGCTTCAACCTTACGCCGGTCCTTGAGCTTTGTGCCACCTGCACTTAACCCACTGCACTACCGCCCAACTCCTGCTCCAACATATTGATACTTTATAATATATATATATATATATATATATATATATATATATATATATATATATATATATGAAAGAGTGAGGGGCCAGAGAACCCCTCAGCTCTGGCATATGTGGTACTGGGGTTCAAACCAGAGACCTCATACATTCAAGCTCTGTGCTCTATTGTTGAGCTAACTTTTCAGTCCTTACTATTCTTTTAAAGATGAGGGAACAGAGGCTTGGTGAGATCAAACATCCTTTTTTTTTTTTTTAACAGAGCACTATTCAGCTCTGGCTTGTTGTGGCACAGGGAACTGCTGCACCTGGCACTTTGGAGCCTCAGGCATGACAGTCTGTTTGCATAACCATTATGCCATCTACTTTTTTTTTTTTTTTTTGCCAGAGCACTGTTCACAAACATGCTTCCTAGAGTCACATAGCTGGCATGATAGCTAACACTATCCACCCAAACTACATGTTATATATTTCTTACTATATACTAGACATTGCCTTAATTACATTGCCAACACATTAACATGTAATCTTCAGAATTCTATAAGTAATACAGTAGTCAGCATTGGCTAGGTTGTGTTGTTTTCGATGGGTTAAGTTGTTTTCGCCGGGCTGGCTTCACGGGCGGGTAACAGACGACCAGGGATTCATGGTTGAGCTGTAGGCATAAGTATCTCTTTATTCATGCAGGACGCACCACAATCTAAGCTGAGCTAAGCTAAACTAAAAGTAAAGTAAAACTCACAATGCTGTCTTTATATATACTTCCCAAGTAGGGTGGAAACAGGATGTGACATAGAGAGGGTGGAGAGAAAAGTGACTGGTGAAAATCAGGGTGTGACAAAGAAGGGATCAGGGTGTGACAAGGAGGGGGGGGTGGAGCAAAAACATATCATGAAACAGTGGGGATTTAAACCAAATGAAACAGAAGGGGTCTCATGCATACCAACAAGGTTGTACTATGATGGCAAATAGTCTAACATGTAAGAAAGGTTTTTCTCTCACACATAGTTGGCTATGGGTCTGAGTCACTCTCCATAATAGCTTTACTTAGAGTTAGCGACCCAACAAGCCAGACAGTCGATATCCTGTGGCTGAATCTCAACTGAATAGGAAGCCATCTTGGTGCTGAGGTAGAAGGAGACATAGCCAGAAAGTCATGTGTTGGCTCCTTTATGCTTTGCTCCAGAAGTGATCCATGCCATTTCAACACCACAGGTAGCTGGTCAGGATCTATGACACCTACCCAATTACAAGAGGACTGGGAAATGTAGGGGAAGTAGCATGTTTTGTGATCATCACTGCCTCTGTGACAGGTAAGTACTAATCCTGTCCCCACTTTACAGGCAAGAAAACTGAATGAGTATTTTGGTGTATGTATGAATGTAGGGAGATATAACTAAACCCATAATGCTTTTTGAAGGTCAGTCAATAAAACTATCTGAAGCCTGTTCTGTCTGATTAATTCCTTTATTACTGATTCAATACTGATTTACAGAATTGTGGGATAACAGGGTTATAATTCTTTTTTAAAATTTTATTAGTGTTTTACAAAATTACATATCAACAGGGGTATAATTCCACACTGTCCCTACCACCGGAGTTCTGAATTCGCCGTCTCCTCACTACAAGCCAACGAAGTTCCCTTAAGGTTGTAGACATGGGCCAACCATCATCTCTACAACTACCTGTCTACATTTGTACATAACCCCCCCCCTTTTTTTTCCCAGGTTCAATCCTCTCTTCCCCTCCAAGCCACTCATGACACCATTACTACATCCAAATGTCCCTCTTCTTTTCCTCCTTCCTCTCTGGGTGTGGATGGAGCTGGAGTTCAAAGCCCTCTTATCCTCTTCCTCCTATCACTTGTCCCCCATTGGGAGTAGGGATCAAGATTGTTTTGGGGGTGCAGAAGGTAGGAGTTCTGCCTTCTGTAATTGCTTCTCTATTGAACATGGGCATTGACATTTTGATCCGTAGCCCCACCTGTTTCTATCCTTCCCTAGGGAGGTAGAGCTCTGGAGAGGTGAGGTTCCAGGACACACTGGTGAGATCATCTGCCCAGAGGAGTCAGGATGGAATCATGGCAGCATCCACAACTTGGTGTCTGGAAGACGGCAGGACATAAAGTGAGGCAAAATGGTTAATGAACAGGAACCAAAAAGTAGGAACAGAGCAGATGAGATTAGGGATCTTAGGGTAGAAGAAAGCTAGGAAGTCCATTTTAGGCATGTTCCTAAGTATTCACACTATGGGAGTTTTGCTTGAGTTTGATAGCTAGACTAAAGTTGGATAAAAAATATTGTCTGAGAAAATGGTGTCAGAGTAGAGAAAAGGGCAAGGAAGTTGGATTAGGGCAGTGAGTAGCTCCTATTCTGAGAAAATTCTATGGATAAAATTAACTATTTACCCCCATCCACCTGACCCAGGGCCCATATGTATTTTATATTTAGCACAAGAGCCTGTGTAACCTCTAAGTCCCTATTGGTCTGAGCTTGAAGCTCATGGTCACATCTGGGAATATTGTAGGTTGCACTCATTTCAGGACCAGTCTTCCTCGAGTGGCAGGGCAGGATACTCCAACCTCCCTTCAGAGACTCCATTTTACAGGGGTATAATTGCAGGCTGTTCCCACCACCAGAGTTCCAAGTCCCCATTCCCTCCACTGGGTACTATAGTAACTCTCCCAATGTCACAGATGTGATTTTTTTTAAAAGATTTTATTTATTTGTTAATGAGAACAATAGGAAGAGACAGTGCCGGGCTGGGCTAGCTACACGGGCGGTAGAGAGACGACCAGGGACTCATGGCTGATCTGGGAACGCACTTCAATCTTTATTGACGAGCGGGGATGCAGTTCAACAATCTAATCTCTTCTAATCTCTCTTCATTAGAAAGCTCTGTCTTTTATGTCTCCTGAGGCGGAAGTGTCAGGAAGAGGAAGTACGTAGGATAGGGGGTGGGGAGAAGGAAAATAGCAAACCAGTGGGGGTCAAACCAATGAAAACAATGATTATGTAAATAGACTCCAACGGCAAGCAGTACAACAGAAGGGGTCTTAGAAGCAGAATTTAGAAGCAGACGAACAAGACAGAAAGATCCAGACATCACTCTGGCACCTGTGCTGCCTGGGACCAAATTCAGGACCTCATGCTTGAGAGTCCAGTGCCTTATCCCCTGCACCACCTCCCGGACCACACGGTGATTATTTCCATAACAATATGTCTATATGTCTGATTAATTTTAACTCTCCATCCAAGAGGATAATTATACCCTTTGTGATGGGGAAATCTGCAAATCATCTGGAGCTATGTTGATGATGAGAGCTGTGTTTTTCTTATTAATGCCCCCAAGACTTCATAAAACCACCCTTATACCATTTGAATTTTTTTTTCTTTCTTTCTTTCTTCAATCTTTATTTATTAGATAAATAAAGATTATTAGACAGCTAGAAATCAAGAGGGGAGGAGGTGATAGAAAGGGAGAGAGAGAGACAGAGAGACACTAGCAGCCCTGCTTCACCACTCGCAAAACTTTCCCCCTGTAGGTGGGGACCTGGGACTCAAACCGGGTCCTTGAGTATTATAACATGTGTACTCAACCAGGTGCTCCACCACCCGGCCCCCCACCATTTGAAATTTTCAATAAGGATGTTGCAAACCATAGAGAAATTAAAATTCTTCTCTCTCTACTTCCTCCCAAGTGGAATATAGCAATCTCCTCTCAACAGCTTGCTGTGATACTCTTCTCTCACGGCCCCTCCCACAGGCCAGGCCTAGGAGGAGGGTATCTCTTGTCTTTCCCATCTTTATCAGTCATCTTTATCAATTCCATCTTCATCTCTGGCCCCAGTGACTGAGTGGGTATTTGAGCTTCCTCTGGTGTTGTGCTGCTCTTGGGTTGTACCAAGGTTTGAACTTAGGGACTTGAGCATTGTGAGGCATATGGTCTATGAATGAGCTCTCTCCTAGCCACTCATCTTCATTTCCTGAAGTCTTCAGCTTCCTTTGCCTTTCTGAACCTCTGTTTTACCCTGTAAAATGCAGGCAGTGAGGAGGTAGTGACAATTTGCTGGTTACTTTAGTTATCTTTCTATGCTTTTAGAGCTCCAGAAACATAATAATGCTACATACTAGTGATACATAATGATGACATACATAGGAGCCAGGTGGTGGTGCTCCTGGTTGAGCAGACATGCTGCCATGAGCAAGGGCCCAGGTTCAAGTCCCTGCTCCCCACCTGCAGGGGGAAGCTTCATAAGCAGTGTTGCAGGTCTGCAAATGTCTATCTTTCTTTCTGTCCTCTCCCCCTCAATTTCTCTGTACTATCAAATAAAATAGAAAGGAAAAAAAAATGGGGGGGGGGCTGCCAGGATTCATAGTGCTAGCACCAAACCACAGCAAAAAACCTGATGGTAATAGAAATGAATAAATATTTTAAAAGTAAAATTAAAAAATAATCATTTGTTTTTTTGTTTTAATTTTGTGACCACTGAGGTGGTGTAGGTATAGAGTTCAGGACTTGAAAGTACAGGATCCTGAGTTTGATCCCTGGCACTGCATGTGGCAAAGTGATATTCTGGTTATCGCTCACAAACAAAAAGGCCATTTTAATAAAACCTTTAATAATCCTCCCTCCCCCTAAAGACAGTCATAATAAGTAAATGGCAGTGTGTGTGTGTGTGTGTGTGTGTGTGTGTGTGTGTGTGTGTGTTGCAGAAATAGAATGAGATCCATAAGCTGTGAGAGAGGCTGAAACCTTGGGCTCAGTGTCAGAAGCCAGCAAAGCTGCACATCTGGGGGCAGATGCAGCAGGACACACTCAGATTTCTCCAATGGGTCTCACAGCAGACCCTCCTTTCTTTTGTTTTTTCATGGAAAATAGCTTTATTTTATTTTATATAATTTTTATTTATAAAATGGAAATACTGACATGACTGTAGGATAAGAGGGGTATAATTCTACACAGTTCCCACCACCAGAATCCCATATCCCATCTTCTCCCTTGAAAGCTTTCTTATTCTTTATCCCTCTGGGAGTATGGACTCAGGATTGTTATGGGATGCAGAAAGTGGAAGGTCTGGCTTCTGTAATTGCTTCCCTGCTGAACATGGACATTGGCAGAGCAGACCTGAGTTTCTATATGAACATGAAGCAGGCTCGTCAAGATGCTCACATAAAAGTAGAATTGTGACTGAGAGTGTGAAGCCCAGAATAGGCCTGGGGAGTAGGAGAGAGAGAAAGAAAAAATGCCATGAACTAGTCTCTCACTTGCATTTGGCCTAGAAACTAACATTCCAAATAAAATGAAGACATTTAATGCTAAGAGAATGGACAAAGTGAACAATAAGGAGTAAATTCACTGCAGATGAATCTTTTTAAAAATATTTTAAGGGGGCTGGTTGGTAGTGCAGCAAGTTAAGTGCACATGACACAAAGCGCAAGGGTCCTGGTTCGAGCCCCGGCTCCCCACCTGCAGGGGGTCGCTTCTTCTCCCCTATCAATTTCTCTCTGTCCTGTCCAATAAAATGGAAAGAAAATGACCACCAGGATCAGTGGATTTGTAGTGCTGGCATCGAGCCCCAGAGATAAACTTGTAGGTAAAAACAAACAAACAAATAAATAAATATTTTTACATTCATTGTTCTCGTGTCATTTCTTTCCACTGAGACTTTGTAATTGCTCATTCTTATTAAAATTTTGATTCCTGAATTGATCTCTAAGGAACCTAAACATACTCCTTTAAAAGAATTATTTTAAAATTATTATTATTATTATTTTGCCTCCAGGGTTATCGCTGGGGATCAGTGCCTGCACTATGAATCTCTTGCTCCTGGAGGCCATTTTTTCCATTTTGTTGCCATTGTTGCTGTTGGATAAGACAGAGAGAAATTGAGAGAGGAGGGGAAGACAGAGAGGAGGAGAGAAAGACACCTGCAGACTTGCTTCACCACTTGCAAAACTTCCCTCCCGCAGGTGGAGAGCTGGGGGCTTGAACCCAGACCCTTGCACACATCCTTGCACTAAGTACTATGTCCACCTAACCAGGTGCACCACCGCTCAGCTTCCTAAATTTATTTTTATAAAAATCAATAAGTTGAGTTACATCAACTTAAAAAGCTTTTGCACCGAAAAAGGAAACAATAAAAAAAAAAAAGAGGGGGCCGGGCGGTAGCGTAGTGGGTTAAACGCATGTGGCTCAAAGTTCAAGGACCGATGTAAGGATCCCGGTTCGAGCCCCAGCTCCCCACCTGCAGGGGCGTCGCTTCACAGACTGTGAAGCAGGTCTGCAGGTGTCTATCTTTATCTTCCCTTCTCTGTCTTCCCCTCTTCCTTCATTTCTCTCTGTCCTATCCAACAACAAATGACATCAACAACAACAATAATAACCACAACAAGGCTACAACAACAAGGGCAACAAAAGGGGGAAAAATGGCCTCCAGGAGCAGTGGATTCATGGCACAGACACCAAACCCCAGCAATAACCCTGGAGGCAAAAAAAAGAAAAGAAAAGAAAAGAAAAGAAAAGAAAAGAAAAGAAAAGAAAAGAAAAAGAAAGCCCTTGTAAAAAAAGGAAGAACACAATTAGCAAACCATACATCTAATAAGAGGTTAGTATCATGGTACAGTGGATAAAATGTTGGACTCTCAAGACTGAGGTTCTGAGTTTCATTCCCAGCATCAAATGTACCAGAGTAATACTCTGATTCTTCTCTCTCTCAATACGTAAGTAAAATATTTTTAATAAAGATCTTAATACCCAAACTACATTAAGAATTCATACAATTCAACAATAACAACTGATTTCAAAGTATGCATAGGAACCACTAGACACTTTTCCAAAGAAGACATTCAGGTGGCCAATAGGAGCACAAAAACTTGTTCAGCATCACCAACCCTCAAGGAAATGCAAAGCAAACCCTCAATGGCTATCACTCCAGTCCTAGGAGAAAAGCTAATATTAAAATTTAAAAAAAAAAAAAAGACAAGAAGTAACAAATGCTGCTGAGAATGTGGAGAAAAGAAGAACCTTTGAGCAGTGTTGGGAGGAATGGAAGCTTATGCAGCTACTATGGAAAATAGTAGTTGTGGTCTATATACACAATGGAATACTACTCAGCTGTAAAAAATGGTGACTTCACCGTTTTCAGCCTATCTTGGATGGATCTTGAAAAATACATGTTAAGTGAAATAAGTCAGAAACAGAAGGATGAATATGGGATGATCTCACTCTCAGGCAGAAGTTGAAAAACAAGATCAGAAAAGAAACCACAAGTAGAACCTGAAATGGAATTGGCGTATTGCACCAAAATAAAAGACTCTGGGGTGGGTGGGTGGAGAGAATACAGGTCCAAGAAGGATGACAGAGGACCTGGTGGGGATTGTATTGTTACATGGGAAACTGGGGGATGTTATGCATGCATCAACTATTGTATTTACTGTTGAATGTAAAACATTAATTCCCCAATAAAGAAATTTTTAAAAAAACAGTAGAAAGGATCCTTAATAAACTAAAACTAGAACTGCCACATTATCCATAAATTTCACTTCTGGGACTATAGCCAAAGGAAATGAAAACAGGATATTGAAGAGATACAAAGATTCCACGTTTACTGCAGCATATTCTCCACAGTCCAGGATTGGAAACAAGCCAAGTGAACATCAAAGGATGAGCTGATAAAGAAGACATGGGATGGAGCTACATGCATCTGTACAAACGTCATCTGTATACACACACAACATCACAGTGTTCGCTTATCAGAAAGATGAAAATCCTGTCACTGGCAAGAACATGAATGGACTTGAGAGCATTGTTTTGGTCAGGTGAGTCTGACAAAGGAAGACAGATACTTTATTCTGCTCTTCAAATGGAGAGTTCCTATGAGTCCTGTCATTCAAAGTGGCAAAGAGAAGAATCTATTTTGGGGGGGAGGAATGGGATGGGACACAGTCTTTTGGTGGTGGGAATGGTGTTTATGTACTCTCCTATTAACTTTAGTCACATAAATCACTATTTAGTTAATATGAGAGGGTTAAGAGTTGATTGAATGTCTCAAAATTTTTAATGCACAGACCATTGGCTGGGTCTTTGAAATGTTGACTCTCTTAAAAGCTTAGGCCAGGGAGAACAGAAGCAACTGCTACCATTACTCTATAAGACACAGCTATATACAAATAATGTCAAAGGACATAAATTAAGGTAATGTTGTGTATGATACAGCAAATCCTAACAAAGGGGTTTTCAAAGTTAACCCAATTGCTAAATAATTTGATTAGAGCAATAACTATCTATTGCCTTTTCAAACCCTAAGACAGCAGGAACCTCCCGCTTCCTCTATAGAGCCTATATTTCCCCCAGTCCTGGAACCTCTAGGGTGGGGTTTACTTTCCTGCATGCCTCTCTCAATTCACACCAAATGATATTGCATCTGCTAATCCCAACCAAATCAACACAACGAGTCCCACCTCAGCATGCTTCACTTCAGACTGTGTCCAGAGACGTCAGGAGGGAATACCAACCCTTCAGCCTCATTACTCAGGTGAGACCTTTCCTTTCATAGGATTCTCTAGTTCCATTTCAGGTGGTTCACTTCCTAACAAAGTCCCAAAACCTATATACAGATCAGGTCCCATGAAATAGGGAATATGTTCACATGTTTCTATAAATTAGGGCAAAATATATACCTGAAAGCAAAAGTGCATAATAGTATGCAGTGAGTCAGTATATGTAGCAAGCAAGTGGAAAGACCTAAAAAGACACCATAAAGTTCATAATGAAATAGTGTCTACTTATATAACCTCCTGACCTACTTCCTATTATATTTCCCTTAGTCACTCCAAAGCTAGCCTTATCAAAGCAAGAACTACAAAAGCTGAATAAGGTCAAGAGACTAGCATACTTTAATGATGAAACAGAGTTGGCAGTCAGCTGAGGTAAAGAACAAACACCTCATCACAGACCCCTGCAAGCGTCAACCTGGCTTTGACCTAGCACGTTATGATTGGGCCCTCCTCAATCGCTATCGAACAGGCCATGGCCGGTGCGCCGCTATGTTCCACCGCTGGGGAGCCAGAGACGACCCGAACTGCCCCTGCGGCTACAGACAGACTATGACCCACATAGTCAACGACTGCCACCTCTCCAGATTCAAAGGAGGTCTCGAAACTTTACATCAGGCTCAACCTGATGCTGTTGACTGGCTACGGAAGAAGGGCAAATGCTAGAAGAAGAAGTCATTATCAGGCCACCCCATCAGCTGGGGCTCTACTGGGGGATTCTTGAGATTCCCAAACAGACATGAAGGGCCTAGATCTTGAATAGATCCCTCTCTCCATTATCACTGGTCATCTCTATCAGGAACAACACAATAGAGCCCTTTGTGGACCCCCATAGGACCTTGCCCTCAATGCGGATCAACAACAATAGAGAATGTTCCATCTTCCAAAGGGAGGCTGGACAACATACTCTATGTTCCACCTGAAGAAGATGGGTCCTGAAATTGGGTCAGCTTGGAACATTCCTACTCATGACCACATAGGCTCCTAAGCTGAATATGGGCCCCAGATCAGATCAAATTGATGGGGTTTACAGTCAACAATATTTATACACCTTTACCATACTTGGGAGCTACTCTCTTCCCTGATCCAGCTTTCTGGTCCTTTTTCCAGCCATGATATCATCTCCCCAGACGATAACTTAGATCCACCTGCATATCAGATGTCAGGCTCAGGGAGGAAAAAAAACTAGTATAGTCATAGGCTCTTTGGACTATCACTAAAATAGGACTACTAACTATCTACAAAACGGAGACCCCTCAAATCTTCATATGAACTTTTCCAACCTTTAGGTTCATGATTAGTCAACAATTTTCTTGACTCTATATGTTAACTTTTTTCAGCCACCAGGTTCCAGATGCTAACAAGATGCAAACCTGACTTCCCTGGGCAGACGACTCCACCAGTGTGTCCTGGAGCTCTGCTTCCCCAAAGCCCCACTCCACTAGGGAAAGACACCCCAGCTTCCCCAGTACTCCCATCCTCCCCCCCCCCCCCCAGGTGATGTACTAGGAATAGAACCGGAGCTGCAGTCATGGCAGGGTAGGTGCCCTACCCAGTGAGGTATCTCCCCCACCCCCGTAGGATCTTTATGTTGAAAAATCACACAGTCCCCATGAAAATAAATAAAAGATCTATATAAATAGAGAATCCAGTGGTCCGGGAGGTGGCACAGTGGACAAGGCATTGGACTCTCAAGCATGAGATCCTGAATTCAAGCCCCGGCAGCACATGTACCAGAGTGATGTCTGGTTCTTTCTCTCTCCTATCATTTCCCATGAATAAATAAATAAAATCTTTTTTAAAAATAGAGAATCTATATCCATGAATAAGAATCTTCAAAATAGTAAAGAGAATAATTCTCTTCAAATTGACCTTTAGAAATTTCTATAAAACATCCCAATCATGATTTTTTGTAGACAAACTAAATTTTAAGCATATACACAAAGATACAGGTTCTAGAATAACTTAAAAAACAATATTCACAGAAAGAATTAAGTGGAAGTAATAATTTAGTGTGGTACTGGCAGAGGGAATGATTCGTAGGGTAGAATACAGGACCCAGAAAGACCTACATAAACACGTTCATCTGATTTTTTTACAAAAGTGCAAAAACAACTCAATAAAATAAAGAACCTTCTTGGGAGATGGGTGGTAGCTCATCCAGTTTAGCACACATGTTACAAAGTGAAAGGACCTGGGTTCAAGCCCTGGTTCACCTGCTTCACAGGTGAAGCTTCACAGGTGGTGAAGCAGGGCTGCATTTCTCTCTGTCTCTACAAATACATAAATACATACATATATGAACAAAATAAAGAACATAACTAAAAAAAACAAGAGAGAACCTTTTCAATAAATGGTACCAGAAGAATGGGAAATCTAAATGTTAAAATGACATGTTCACCAGAAAAGCTATTACAGAAGCCAGACCCTCCACCTTCTGCAACCCATAATGATCTTGGGCCCATACTCCCAGAGGGATAAAGATTAGGGAATCTATGAAGGGAGGAGATTGGATATGGAGCTCTGGGGGTGGGCATTGTGTGGAAATGTACCTCTCTTATCCTTTAGCCTTGTCAATATTTCCATTTTATAAATAAAAAAATTTTAAATGACACTCTGGACCTAAACATTGCACCTTATGCAAAAATTAAAACTACATCATAGACTTCAGTGTAAAACATAAGTTTGCTAAAATAAGAGAAGAACCTTAAAAAGGTAAAGATAAGCAAAATTATTAAACACAATGCCAAAATTATGAGTCATAAAGGGAAAAATTGAACCTCATCAAAAATTTGCTATGAATCTTGATTTAAAATTTAATTTTAAAAAGGAGTAAACATATCAACTAGACAACAATTATTGTCCCTATGACAACATTTATTAGAGTCATCAAACAAGAAATGCAGTAGGCGCGCAGGTAGGGAAGGGTGGCGGTGGGTCGCATTAAAAAAAAAAAAAAAGAAGAAATGCAGTAAAACTCAAGTTTAACTTAGATCCCACTAAAATCCAAAGTGTATTTCTTCCCTAACTTGACGCCAGACCCCATAAGCTTAATACCAGTTTGGATACAATAAATGACACTCAGGGCTTTAACAACTGGGAGAAGGTATAAACTCATCAGGTAAGAAAAGGACTACAAAAGCTGGAAAAGGGCAAGAGACTGTCTTACTTAGCTATGGCCTTTTCGGTCAATACCAGGCCACCTCATCATCTGGGACCCTCGATGGATTCCCACATAGATATGATGGGTCTAGACTTCTAATAGATCCCTCTCTCTACCATCATGGGTCACTTCCATCAGGAATGTCAGCATTAGCCTTCTTGTGGGCCTCTCCAAGACTTTGCCCTCACTATAGATCAACAACGGTAGGGACTGCCCCAATCTCTGAAGGGAGACTGGGTCAGCCTACTCTGCCACTCGAAGAAGACTGGTCCTGAAATGAATGAGTGCAGCCTAGAATGTTCCCAGCTGTGACCATTGACTGCGAGCTCAGGCTGACAGGGACTCAGATGTCACACAGACTTCTGTGCTAAATAGGAATATATATATAGGCCCCAGATCAGATTGATGGGGTAAAGAGTTAATGGTATTTATACCCTTTCCTCATGTTTGGCAGCTAATCTCTGCCCTAGTTCAGCTTTCTAGCCTTATTCTAAATTCTGACACCATATTCCCAGATAATATTTTTAATCCACCTGCAGTTTCGCTATCAAACTCAAGCAAAAATTACTAAAATCATGAGCCCCTTGGAACACACCTAAAATAGACTTCCTAGTCTCTTCTCACAGGAAGACCCTGAATTCCATCTGCTCTACTCCTACATTTGGGTTCCTGTTTATTCAGTAATTTGCCCTGTTTTATATCTTACCACCTTTCCAGCCACCAAGTTGCAGACACAACTATGATTCCATCCTGACTTCCCTGGACAGATGATCTCACCAATTCTTCTTCTAGCGTTTGCCTTTCTTCCGTAGCCAGTCAACAGCATCAGGTTGAGCCTGATGTAAAGTTTCGAGACCTCCTTTGATCTGGAGAGGTGGCAGTCATTGAATATGTGGGTCATAGTCTGTCTGGAGCCACAGGGGCAGTTTGGGTCGTCTCTGGCTCCCCAGCGATGGAACATAGCGGCGCACCGGCCATGGCCTGTTCGATAGCGATTGAGGAGGGTCCAATCATAACGTGCTAGGTCAAAGCCGGGTTGATGCTTGCAGGGGTCTGTGATGAGGTGTTTGTTCTTTACCTCAGCTGACTGCCAACTCTGTTTCCAAGAGTCTGGAACAGAGAAGTTCAGTGTAGACATAGGGGACCAGATTGGGTGACGAGACGTCAAGCGTTGGACAGTGTGGGCGAAGATATCCGCGTATATTGGCAGGTCCGGTCGAGCGTAGACGTGGGAAATGAACTTAGATGATGCCGCATCCCGACCAATATCTGGTGGGGCGATGTTGCTAAGAACTGGCAGCCATGGAACCGGGGTGGAACGGATGGTTCCAGAAATTATCCTCATGGAGGAATATAATTTGGAATCGACCAAGTGGACATGGGGGCTACGGAACCATACTAGGGCACAGTATTCTGCAGTGGAATAGCATAATGCCAGAGAGGATGATCGTAGTGTGGAAGCGCTCGAGCCCCATGAGGAGCTGGCCAGTCTTGCAATGATGTGATTCCTCGCGCCCACCTTTGCTGCAGTTTTTATGAGATGTTTGTGAAATGACAGAGTGCGATCGAGAGTAACGCCAAGATAGACTGGCTGGGCTTCATGCTGGATTCTTGTATCGCCAAGCTGCACATTAAGCTCACGCGAGGCCGAGGCATGGTGTAGATGGAAAACAGATGATACCATTTTTGCAGTGCTAGGGATTAGTCGCCATTTTTTACAGTAATCAGATATCAGAGACATGTCTTTCGTGAGTGTTTCCTCAAGGATGTCGAACTTGGATGCCTGAGTTGCACAGCAGATGTCACTGGCGTAGATGAACTTCCTTGAAGAAGTTTCTGGGAGGTCATTGATGTAAATATTAAATAGCGTAGGAGCCAGAACAGAGCCCTGGGGGAGGCCACTTGAGACAAGTCTCCATCTGCTAGACTTGTCACCCAGATGCACCCGGAATCTTCTGTTTTGGAGAAGAAACGATATAGTGTTGGCCACCCATGGAGGCAGGCATCTTGAGATCTTGACTAGGAGACCACGGTGCCAGACTGTGTCATAGGCTGCTGTGAGATCAACAAAGACAGCACCCATCTTTAAATTCTTCTGGAATCCATTTTCAATGTAAGTTGAGAGGGCCAGGGCTTGTTCGCAGGTAGATCTTCCTGGGCGGAAACCAGCTTGGGCGGGTGATAGGAATTTCTCTGTAAGAGGAGAAATACATGACAGAAGCAGCCTCTCAAGGAGTTTGTAACACACGGAGAGGAGAGAAATTGGTCTATAGCTGGCGGCCAGTGTTGGGTCTTTCTTTGGTTTCAAAACCGCTATAATCTTCGCACGACGCCAAATTTTGGGCATAGACTCAGATTCCAAGATGTGGGACAGGAATGAAGCGAGCCACTTCTTTGCCACGGGACCCAGGTTAAGAATGAATTCTGGGGTGATGTTATCATAGCCAGCAGCTGTTCCCGGTTTAACCCTCTTCAAAGCATCTTCCAGTTCAGACAGTGTAAAGGGAGAGAGTTTTGGAGATGGACAAGATAACCAGAAGTGGGATGACCACTCGTGGGAAATTTCTCTTTTCCAGACTGGGTCGATCTTAGCACGTCCAACTTGAGTTACCCACCCAAGTAGGAAGGCCTGGAAGCTTCTTCACAGACTGGGTGCCGGTAGCCAACCCCCTCCCGTCTCCCATCCTCCCGTATCTTCAAACTCAGTGGCCAGTCACCTAACTCAAGTTGGACCTCACCAATGTGTCCCAAAGTCTCATATCTCCAGAGACCTACCCAATTAGAGAAAGACAGAAGCAGGCTGAGGGTGTGGCTCGACCTGCCACTGCCCATGTCTTGTGGAGAAGCAATTACAGAAACCAGACCTTCCACCTTCTGCACCCCATGAAGAATTTTGGTCCAGACTCCTGGAGAGGGCTAAAGAATAGGAAAGCTTCCAATGAAGGGAATGGGATGTGGGACCCTGGGTTTTCTTACCACTGAATATAGCTACATGATTAATCTCCAGACAGTGGGAGGTAAGTGGAAATGTCAAGTACAAAGGGAACACGGGTACCCTTCTTTGATTTTCTCCTTCATGATAGCTAGGCGATAGGCACGATGGCTAGACGCAGGCAGCTATACTGGAACACAAGGTTATAATCACTCACTGAGGAAGTAATCAAAGTCCAGATAATCATGTAGGTGTTACAATAGCCCTACAAAAATCACTTTGAATTTTTTATGGGAAATTCATATCTCAGAAACATCTACCTTGCTGCTATAATTTCGAGCCTAGTACTCAAATGCTGCATGCAATCCTCACCAAAACAGAAGGGTCACATTTATTTAGATTTATTCATTTATTTGGAACATTCAAATGTCTGTTATTGTAAATAGTGTGATAGGAATCACTTTCTGCAAAACCCTTGGTCTAAATCTGTGTGTCTGTTTTTCCTCGCATATTTCATTATTTTGCTGGGATGGATTTCTGGTCTTGGAATTTTAGGTCAAATAATATTAACATTTTAATATTGCTCAATACACCTAGCCAAATAACCTTCTGAAATGTCTGTATTAATTGTATCCCTGCCAGTTGTGTGTCTGAATGCCCACTTCATAGTTCCTGAACTTTCTCCAAAGCCTCAGCCCTCCAAACAGGTGAGGAATAGCAGGGAATTCGTGCTTCAAGGGAAAGGAAGATGGTGAGAAATGTCTGAGTGCTTTTTGTGTGTTTGTACTGCTCTTGGCAATCACTTATAAAAGAGGAGAAACTGAGTCAGCTGGAGAATATATTTCTGAGGAAGGGATGGGAGTGCAATCACGGTAATAGGAACCGCTTGTTAGTACCTACTCCGTACCAGGTCCTGCTCCCCTCTGAACACAAAACAATTCCACTCCCATTACACAGGTGAGAAATCTGAGACTCAGACACAGTTAATAACTTGCTAGAGGTCTTACAGTGAAATAGAAAAGAAAAAGAATATTAAGGCAAAGGAAAAGTTAACTAACCAAACTGTAGGAAGAAGAAGCCCCAGATAACAGGTGGCCTTGAGAATGGTCCCACTCCACCACCACCATCACCGCCCTGAGTGGTATATCTTATGCTAATAGGTCATAAAACTTCTAAGGCTTGAGGCTAACCTTTCCCCAGGAAAAGATAACAGTAACCAGACCCTGAGCAATGAGTATAAGTTGTACCCCATTAACCTTGAAGTCTCTGCTTCTCTGAGAATGCTTTCTGTTCTCAGCCCCCTGTATAAGCTGTACCTCCTCTTTGTCCAGGACCCAGAATTCTTTAAGAGCACAAGCTCCTTCTGTGGTCAGTTAATGTAAATAAAGTTCCTCCTTGTTGACCTCAATCAGTTGGCTCTGAGTCTTGAGCCTGCAACATTCTGGAAGACCCAGTGAGATTCTAACTACTGAAGCCCACCTTGGGCTACCCAGTGGACACTTAGGACTGGAGACCCGAGGCCCACTGCTGACAATAGGAAGTGCACACTCCTGAACCCTAGTTCAGGACCTCCTTCACTGGAGCAGACTGTGAGAATTTGGTCTCTGACATCCACGAAGGAAAGGGAGTCAAGAAAGTACCAACTTCGGAAGAGATGTCTTAAGATAACACACACACACACACACACACACACACACACACACACACACACACACACACACACACATACACACACGGCGGGTTGCAGGTTGCATATAAAAGTGAGGCCGGGTGGTGGCACACCTGGTTAAGCAAGGACCCAGGTTTGCACCCCAGGCCCCACCTGCAGAAGGGAAGCTTTTCTAGTGGTGAAGCAATGTTGCAAATGTCTCTATATCTCCCCTTTTTTAATTATTATTATTTTATTTTTTTATCTTTACTTACTGGATAGACACAGCAAGAAATTAAGAGGGAAGATGATGATAGAGAAGGAGAAAAGAAGAACAAAAGGAGGGGGGCGAGGGAGAAGGAAAAGAGGGAGAAGGAGAAGAAGAAGAAGGAAGAAGGAAGAAGAAGAAGAAGAAGAAGAAGAAGAAGAAGAAGAAGAAGAAGAAGAAGAAGAAGAAGAAGAAGGAAGAAGAAGGAAGAAGGAAGAAGAAGAAGAAGAAGAAGAAGAAGAAGAAGAAGAAGAAGAAGAAGAAGAAGGAGGAGGAAGGGGAGGATAAGAAGGATAAGAAGAGGGAGAGGGAGAAGAAGAATTCCTGCAACTCTTGTCCTGAGGGGTGACTCACCCCCCATTTCATCCCAGGATGCTCTCCATCCCAGCTCTAGGTCTCTGACCCACTGTCAGCAATGGAGGCCCTTTTGCAATGGTATCACACATGCAGCTGTAACTGGAAACAACAATGACAATAACTTCCAAATTAAAAGGACAGCTCTGTAGCTATTCTGCTTGTAGCCTTGCCCTCTGATTCAGTGTTTAACGATCTAATAACAACAACAATGAGAATAACAGTATTTACTGTGCTTTGTTGAGAGGACAAAAAAATTCAACACAATGATCTCAGGGGTAGGCTTTGTAGATGGGGAAACTGAGTCACAGAGCAGTTAAAGCAGTTGCCCAAGGTGACATAGCTTAGAGTGAGGACTGTGTGAAGGGCCCTGGGCAGTCATATCCTCAAGGACTTGTGGGATCACGTTAGTTAGTGCTGGGCCCCTGTCTAGGTGTCGGCTCCTGGGGTGGGTGCAGAGTCCCCAGCTCACCACAGGCAGCAGCGCTGACCCTGAGAGCCAACCTGGCTCTGAAAACTCTTCCCCAGACCAAGCATCCACTACTGTTCACCTTCCTGTGTTTACTGAGGCTTCCAAGCCAGACAAAGGCTCCTTGTCTCAATCAGGAGGTGGCAGGTTTCTAAGGACAAGGATTTAAAACCAGGACTGTTTATTACCAGGACTGAATTTCCTCTCTCAGAGGTGAAGAAGCACACAGACTGTGTGCAGATAAGTGCTGTCCTCAGTGTCTCTCCCTTAGCTCACTGGCCCAGCTCCCCAACAGGTACAGGGTTCCAGCTATTACACACACACACACACACACACACACACACACACACACACACAAAGACGGCCTTCAGGAAGCAGAGGAAAAGCAAAAGGTCCCTTCCTGAGTATTTCAATGGCCTCCTGTCCTCATGTGATCCTGTATATCTCAACTTGTAGGGATAGAGAGATAGCTCAGAATTAGAGGATAAGACTTGCAGGTCTGAAGCCTCAGAGGCCCCAGATTCAATTTCGGGCACTTCCATATTTTAGACCTAAGCAGTGCTCTCTTTCATCTCTCTCTCATGCTCTATCTCTCATAAACTCTCATAACTGACTCTTTTGGAGGAGAAAGTTCTTTGAGAAACTGTGCGTTAACGTGCAGGCATATAAAGGACACAGTTTGTGAAGTCAATGCAAAATGTAGTACGTGCTAGCTAAAATATTATCAAGATGTCGAACGTAAAACATTAATTCCCCAATAAAGAAATTTTTTTTAAAAATTTAAAAAATATTATCAAGAATTTCCTTGGTTGGAGAGACAGCATAATGGTTATGCTAAAGACTTTCGTACCTGAGGATCTGAGGTCCCAGGTTCAATCTCCATCATCACCACAAGCCAGGGCTGAGAAGTCCTCTAGTCTGTCTATCTATCTATCTATCTATCTATCTATCTCCTTATATTTCTCATTCACTAAAAAAGAAATAATCTTTAAAAAGACTCTTGTTAAAGAATAATAATTTTAGGGGCTGGGTGGTAACACCTGGTTAAGCACATGTGTTACCACAGGCAAAGTCCTGGGATCAAGCCCCTGGTCCCCACCTGCAAGGGAGAAGCTTCATGAATGGTGGGGCAAGTCTGCAGGTGTCTCTGTCTTTCTCCCCACCTACCCTTTTCTTCTCAACTTCTTTCTGTCCTATCAAATAAAGTAAATAAATCTTGGAAAAATATTAAAATCAAAAACAATAATTTTATGGGCTAGGGAGTTGGTATTAGAGTACATGACTTGCCTTCCCTGCCTGAGGCCCTGGGTCCAACCTCCAATTCCATACAATGATATTAAAAGTAAAGCAGAGAGGGAACACGAATCTTTATTCACATGGACACCTCAGAGTTGGGTGAGAGCACAGCGGTTCGGGCCACGTGGAGCTAGCAAAATGGCCACCTCCTGCTATGCACTGTTGTATGCTTTACATTGGGTTGTTCTAGCTCTCCCTCTGCCAAGAAAATTGGATCAGTCCTGCTAGTTTCGCGGGCCAGCCTGGCCCCGCCCCAAGGAACCCCGAGAGAGTTCCAGAGTTTGAGAGTTCGAGAATGCTTGGCGCTGCCGCGGGGTAAGAGGCAACAGAGTTCTGTTTGGTGATTAGTTTGTCTTAGTTTATAAATCGTTGTTCCTGAATAAAGAAATACAGCTTCCCTGCCCAGCCGTACGTCTCTGGTCGTCTCTGTTACCCGCCCGTGAAGTAGCCCTGCCAGCTGGAGCCACCAAATTTTAACAACAATGCACAGCAACCTTTCTCTGCTTCTGGTCTCCGAGGTGAAAAGAGGCAAAAAGAGAAAGAGGGGCAGAAGCAGAAGGGCTATTATGGGAGAAATTCCGGAAGTGACAAGTTGGGACAGGATTGGCTAGGAAACAAGGCACTCCGGGAATAGGGTTTCTCGCGGGAATTGACAATACCCTGAGGGGACAACATGGTGGATGTAACCTCATCTGAACAATTTCCCAACAATTTTTATTAGACTCTGAAAAGCATCCATGAGTCTCTAAAGCTAAAGAACCATTTAGAAGCAGAAAACCAAAGTCAGACAGGCTTGGGCTTCAGTTCCGGGTGCACCATTTACTAGCTATTACTCCTGGACTGAGTTCCTTAACTTGAGTCTAGTTGTTCAGATGAAAAGGGACAAAGGGTGGTGGTGGAGATGGTGTAATAGCACTATTGAAAGGATAAGAGAAACTGGATAAAGAACTTGGTGGAGAACCTGGTATATTTATAGTACCTAGTTTAAGTGACTAGTTAATTAGTTTCAAGGAGTGTCTTCTGTTTATTATGTTTGATGTTACTTGGAAGTGTCTACACCATTCTGCCAACCTGACTTCAGCAAACTGTGCCAAACCTGACCATCCTCTCCAGGCATTGCACAGAGTCTGGCAGGGGCTTTTGGGGACAGAGGTTGGTGTTTCTGACAGCTTGCCTAGTATCTTGACTGACACACACCTTGATCTTGCTCTGTTGGCAGACCTAACTAGTTTGGTTTTCTTCCTCCAGACCATAAGCATATGTGACAAGTAGCAGCCACTTAGGAGGCCATAGAATGGTGAAAGGAAGATTCTAGGCTGTGCTGGAGGGGAACAAAACCACACACACACACACACACACACACACACACACACACACACACACACACACACACCTCAAAGTTTTTGAATTCTGGTCACCTTTGAATAGCCTCTTCCCAAAGTAAGGCACCCAGGAAAGGATTCTTAGGAAGCACAGGTCACAGAGGCCTTTGGGCAACCACTTAGTAGCTCAATGGGGGTTGCTGCTTCATCCGTTATCTCCACTGGGCCTGCCAGTCTTCCAGCTACAGTCTGGGTGTGAGAACTAGGCTTGGGCCAAGTAAAACCATGATGGTTTTTGAGATTTACCGCTGCAGCGTGCCAGTTTCACAAATGTTGGCAGAAGACTCCTCAGACAGAAGCAAAGTATGTATTCCTCCAGGCAAAGCAGACAACATAAGCCTCCAGTCTGTATTAGTCCTTTGACCCTTTTGTCTCATGGTCCAACTGGGAAACAGGTTTGGGTAGACGCTCAACATACAGCAAACCGCCTACCCCCCCCACACCCTACCACCACCACCACCACCCCCCAGTCCCACAGTGAGTTTATGACTCAGGCAAGGAATTCAAAGACAAGAAACCCCTTTAAGCTTATAAAAGGTACTACTAACAAACCTGCCCAAACTTTGCCTTGGAGGACGACAACATTTTCATTATTCCGGAGGACGTGCTCTCCCAATTCTGTTGGCTAACCAAACACCCTTGAAAACATAGCCCAGAACAAAAGCCCTCATAAGACTTGCATAAGCCCTTGGAAAACTGTCTCCACCCACCAAGGACATTGAGGGGAAGTGAGGCACAGGAAAACTGAGTCACTTCCCCAGGGCCACACAGCAAAAACTGGGACTATAGCAGGTCATCTGATTCCATAACCCTTTAATTTTTCCTCCCTGCCTCCAAACAGGGGTTATTGGTCTAGCCTGAAAACCAAAGAAGCACAGGCAAAATTACTTCCTCCGGAAATTTCACTTTGAATCCCAAAAATGGCCTATAAAAGAAGGGTGGGGATACAGTCTGCTTGTGGCCTTGAGATCGAGCGCTGCCCCCTGTGTGCCTGGCCTGACTCCCCCACAGGACAAGAGGAGACAATTCTTCCCATGCTGCCCTTGCATGATGTCACAGAGGAAATGGACATAAGTAATGAACACTTGGGGATGGGATAAATGCCGTTTTCTTCCTCAGAAGGAAAAAGAATATCACTTCATTCCATATTTATTTAAATGTGAAATTTATTTATGGAGAGAGGGGGGAGTTGATGTTGACCTTCAGAGCCCAGCCTGAAGGAAATGGTCTGGGTTTGTTTGGTCTCTGTCCTCTGGTGACCCAAAGGAGCCACTCAGAGTTGAAGCCTGACTCCTGTTCCCTGTTTTTCAGGCCTCCTCTGGCCCATCTTCTAGTTCCTGGAACCCAATTCTCTCTACCTGGAGAGCAGGTGGAGAGGAGCCAGGTTTGCCACTGGGGCTTTGTCTTCTTGTTTTTATGCAGCTCTGGGTGATGGACACAGGATATTTTGCATATGCAATATTGCTGAGTGATCCAGGCTCCATTTTCCATCCCATTTTTTAAAATCACTTTTCTCATGCTCGTGCTTTTTAAAAAATTTATTTATTTATTTATTTACTTATTTATTATTGGATAGAGACAGAGAGAAATTGAGAAGGGAGGGGGAGATAGTGAAGGAAAGTGACAGAGAGATACCCGCAGCTCTGCTTTACCACTCATGAAGCTTTCCCCTTGCAGGTGGGGACCAGGGGCTTGAACCTGGGTCCTTGTTCTTTATAATGTGTGTGATTAGCCAGGTGCACCACCTCCTGGCCCCCTTATCCCATTTAAAAATTATTTATTTATTTATTATTGGATAGAGACAGAGGGAAATTGAGAGAGGAAGAGGAGACAGAGAGGGAGAGAGATACCTGCAACCCTGCTTTACCACTCGTGAAACTTCCCCCCTGCTGGTGGGGACCAGAGGCTTGAACCTGTTTCCTTGTGCACTGTAGTGTGTGTGCTTAATCAGGTGTGCCACCACCTGACTCCCTTTCCTATTTGTTTTTTTAGAAAGAAAAAAAAGAGGAAGAGAGAGAGAGAGACCACAGCGTTACTCCACCACCCACGGAGCTCCACTGACGCTGTCCGTAGAATATTCACCTAGTATTGAGGCTTGAACCCAGGGCCTCACACACAGCGCAGGTGTGTTCTATCAAGTGTGCTGTCTCCCAGCTCCATTACTGAGATTTTTTTCCATTTGTTTATCTCTTCACTTGCATAATGGGGACACACTACTTCACATTTTACTTATTGATAAAAAGCAAGTGTAGTAATAATAACAATTGCGATTCTTCTGGCTTACTAGTATATGTATCTATCAGGGATTAGGCTTTAATTTATAGAAAGGGAAAATGAGGTCTAGGGACACTGATAAATTGGGTTACTGACTCTCAGAGACCATTGAACTACGTCCACTTCCAGCAACACTGCCCTTCCAGAATTCTTCTAGAACACTAAAAACAGGGGTCTCCACCCTGCTCCTTTGAGTTCTTGATAAAGGTACATGAGATTTTTGTTTTGTTTTACTTTATTTTATTTGTCATCATTGGGGTTCACTGTAGTGTGTGCGCTGAACCAGGTACACCACCACCAGGCCTACTTTTTTAGCTAGGGAGACATAGAGAGGAGAGACACCACAGCACTGAAGTTCCCCCAGTGCTATAGTACCACCATGTGGTGCACCAGGGCCTCAAAAACCTGGATCAACATGTGGCAAAGCAGGTGTCCTCCCAGGTGAACTATACTGAGGGGTTCACCTGCAGCTAAGGTAAAGCAAGCTGCTTTACCCAGGAACATTCAACACTTAAATGTTGCTTATCTTGTTTTAACCTTGAAGCAAACTTTAGAGGAGAACTTCCTCTCCAGAGTACAGATGGGTGAGCTAGCTGAACTCTCAAAAAGTATCAATCAGTATAGCAACAGGGAGTAGTAGCACAGTGACTAGAGTTTTGGACTTGAAAATATGGGTTCCTGAGTTCAATCCCCAGCATCACATTTGCCACAGTGATGCTCCAATTCTCTCTCCCTCTCTCATTAATAAACCAATAAAACACAGAGCAGTCTGAGAGGTAGCACAGTGGTACAGTGGCTAGTGCCTTGCCCTTATAGGTATGAGGTCTTGTTTGACCCTGATGTCACATGTCTTTCCTTCTCCATCGTGTTAATAAATAAAGACTTCTTTTTTTTTTTTAAGTGAATTTTGAGGCTGATTCAGGGAGAATGCACAGCAATAATGCAAGAGACTGTATGCCTGAGACCTCAGAGGTGCCAAATTCATTCTTGACACCACCATATGGTAGAACCGAGCAGTGATCTGGTCTCTCTCACTTTTTTTTTTCCCCTCCAAGGTTATTGCTGGGCTCGGTGCCTGCACCATGAAGCCACCGCTCCTGGAGGTTATTTTTTCACCCTTTTTGTTGCCCTTGTTGTTGTAGCCTCGTTGTGGTTATTATTATTGCCATTGTTGATGTTGTTCGTTGTTGGATAGGACAGAGAGAAATGGAGAGAGATGGGGAAGACAGAGAGGGGGAGAGAAAGACAGACACCTGCAGACCTGCTTCACCACCTGTGAAGTGACTTCCCTGCAGGTGGGGAGCCGGGGGCTGGAACCGGGATCCTTCTGCCAGTCCCTGTGCTTTGTGCCACATGCGCTTAATTCTCTCTCACTCTTAATCTCACTCTTTCTCTCATAAAATTTTTTTTAAATCTTTTTTTTTGTTTGTTTGTTTTTACTAGAGCATTACTCACCTCTGGCTTATGGTGGTGCAGAGATTGAACCTGGAATCTTGGAGCCTCCGGCATGAAAATCTAAGTACCGGACTGGAGGAAGGGTGCTCAGAGGCCAGAGTAGCCACCTGTTGTTTCTTCCCGGTCACCCTGTATTACTGCATTGGTGGGCTAGGCCAAATGTCTCGTTTCTTCTCCTGGGTGTATCTTAAATAGATTCTGTACTTTTCTTTTTTCTTAAAAAATATTTATTTTTTATTCTCTTTTGTTGCCCTTGTTGTTTTATTGTTGTAGTTATTATTGTTGTCGTTATTGATGTCATTGTTGTTGGATAGGACAGAGAGAAATGGAGAGAGGAGGAGGAGAAGACAGAGAAGGGGAGAGAAAGATAGACACCTGCAGACCTGTTTCATTGCTTTCATTGAAGCGACTCCCCTGCAGGTGGGGAGCTGGGGGGCTCGAACCTGAATCCTTACACTTTGTGCCATGTGCGCTTAACCTGCTGCGCTACCGCCGACTCCCCAGATTTTGTATTTTTCTAAGCATTCACAATTTTCAGAATTAGTGTTGTGCATCTATTGATCTCACTACTGTTTGACCAGCCTCCTTTATGCCCCAGTGTAGGTCAAAGCCCAGGACCTGGCTGCATAGGACTTGTAACCTGAGGAACCCTCTCCCTTCTGATTTGCCTGTCAAGGGAGAATGCTGGAGAAGGGCTGCATGTGGATAAATCCGTGTCCCTGCCTGACTTCGCGTTTAAGGTTTATTCATTAATGAGAAGGGGGGGGGGATCACTTGTGCATAAAATGTTGGGCAGCTTCATGAGCTTAGAACTAGGCAGCTTAGATCCAATACTTTATCCATGGTATCACCTCCCAGGCTGTCACCCCCACATTTAAAAGCAACAAAAGTAGCCAGTGGGGGTGTGTCTAGGAATAGTCCGCTGAGCTGTGTTGGGAGCATATTACATCACCTTTTGAAAAACAATCCAAATACACCCTTGCTTTACCCAGAAACCCCAACATGGAAAAGTTTCCCATAGGAATAGATCATCCTTCAAAAGAATATATATATGGAGCTCCAGTGGCACAATCGGTTAGCGAACCGTACTTATACAAGAGAATATATATATATATGTGGGATGAATTTGTAAAGTGTTTGCAATAGTGGGGTTGGGAAGGACCCATCCCTAGAGCTAACTAAACACTGAGCACTCATTCAGTGGCATCCTGTTCATCTGCTAAGAATGGGCTAGGTAAGTCCCTCACTCTCTGGAGGGCGTGTGCACATTGCCAGTTAGGAAATGGTGAGTTGGAGCACCGTGCAAACTGTAGGCAAGAAAATTCAATGTGCAAAGCTGATACAAGCTGTTAAACACCCCTTGTCCCTTCCCTTCTCACTTCATTGTCCAAAAAAAAAAATTTTTTTTAAAGGACGGGCAAAACCCTCAACATTTTTCCAATAGTCCATGTGAAAACCACTACTCTGATGCTCCCTGGATTTGTTGTTTTAATAGCCACAAGCCCTTCAATTTGTGGGTGTCTACAGGGCTTGTGGAAGGGCCCCAGGGCTGGTGGAAGAGTGGGCAGAGGGGGTGTTTCTGTGTTTCCAGGTAAGGGAACACACATCACTCCTCTAATGACCACATCTGATAATGCAAAAGCACTTTTAAATTTTATCTTTAATTAGCGCTTTGCAAGATTATAAGATAATAAGGGTATAGTTTCATACCACTCCCACCACCAAAGTTCTCTGCCCCTCCCTACCTCCAACCCCTAGGGGAAAAGACCATAATTCTTCTAAGGTCTTAGAGATGGGTTGACTGCTTTGTTTTTGGCAAGCTCGTGTGTTCTGGTTCTCTATGTTCCATATATAAACAGAACTATCCTGTAGCTGTCTTTTCCTTCCTTCCTTACTTCACTAAGCATAATCACCTCCAGTTCCATCCATTTTGTCCCAAAGGACACACTGTCATCTTTCTATATTGCCGAGTAGTAGTCCAGTGAGTATACATCCCGTAACATCTTATCCAGTTATCTGTTGATGGGCATTAAGGCTGCTTCCATGTTTTGATTATTGTGAATAATTCAGCTGCAAACGCAGGGGATGCACATGTCCTTTTGAATCAGTGAAGCAAAACTGTTTTTAAAACTGATGTGGGGAAGGAAATAGATAGCATAATGGTTATGCAAAGATACCCTCATGCCTGAGGCTCCAAAGTCCCAGGTTCAATCCCCCACAAGACCATGACAAAAAAAAAAAAAATTATGAGAGGCCCAGGCAGTGGTGCACTGGGTTAAGTGCACATAGTACGAAGTGCAAGGCCCTGTGCAAGGACCCCGGTTCGAGTCCTTGGCTCCCCACCTGCAGAGGGGTCGCTTTACAAGCGGCAAAGCAGTACTGCAGGTGTCTCTCTCCCCTTCTCTGTCTTCCCTTCTTCTTTTAATTTATCTCAGTCCTATCCAACAACAACAATAATAACAACAATAGCAGCAGTGGTAACAACAATGGAAAAAAGATGGCCACCAGGAGCCATGGATTTGTAGTACAGGCACCGAGAATAACCCTGGGGGGGGGGGGGAAGGGAAGGGAAGGGAAGGGAAGGGAAGGGAAGGGAAGGGAAGGGAAGGGAAGGGAAGGGAAGGGCAGGGCAGGGCAGGGCAGGGCAGGGCAGGGCAGGGCAGGGCAGGGCAGGGCAGGGCAGGGCAGGGCAGGGCAGGGAAGGGAAGGGAAGGGAAGGGAAGGGAAGGGAAGGGAAGGGAAGGGAAGGGAAGGGCAGGGCAGGGCAGGGCAGGGCAGGGCAGGGCAGGGCAGGGCAGGGAAGGGAAGGGAAGGGAAGGGCAGGGCAGGGCAGGGCAGGGCAGGGCAGGAAAGGAAAGGAAAGGAAAGGAAAGGAAAGGAAAGGAAAGGAAAGGAAAGGAAAGGAAAGGAAAGGAAAGGAAAGGAAAGGAAAGGAAAAAGAAGAAAAATGATGAAATAAAATAACAAAATGTGTGCTTTGGAAACCCCACCACCACAGCAACATAGGGCCAACTGGGGAGAAGCACCTGCCAGCTGCTGCGCCCCCTGGGAGCCCTCCTTCCAGTCCAGTAGAGCTCTCTGCACCCCACAAAGGCCGCTTTCTCTGGTGGCTGTTTCTGTTGGACCCTGCCCACCTCCTGAGCAGCTTCAGACACTTTGGGCAGTACTGGCTATTGAAGGCTAGTTTGGGGATAGAACTTGCCAACTGGTGCACTGGCCCTTGGAAGCAGCTGTTTCCACCCTCCCGTCACATTCTGTCTCTACTCCTCCACTGCTGGCTCTGCACTGCCCTGGCTCCAGGAGGGAACACACAGCCTCTGTTGTCCCTGTACCCAGGATGTAAATCACTGCTCCTGGGTTGGGCATACTACCCTGCTCAGGCGTCCTAGACACATTGCTGGCTGGAATCCACGCCCATCCTTCAGTGAGGCTGAGCCAGGAGCTCTGGGCTGTACTCCAAGATGGAGGGCGGGGAGATGTGGAGGGAGGCTGATGGAATACCAATTCCTGCAGTTCTCATAAAAAAAAAAAAAAAGTATGTGTTTAAGCATATCCTGCCTTGTTTCAGAGAGAATATGAAACAGCCACAAGGACAGATAAGATGGAACCAGTGAAAATTAAAACTGAGACAAGATGCTCAGGATGATTTTTATAGATGTAATTATTTATTTATCTACTTATTTATTTGCTAATGAGAAAGATAGGAGGAGAGAGAGAAAGAACCAGACATCACACTGGTACATGTGCTGCTGGGGATCAAACTCAAAACCTCATGCTGGAGAGTTCAATGCTCTATCCACTGTGCCACCTCCCAGACCACTCAGGATGATTTTGAAAGAGACTCCTAGTGTAGTTTGAAACAGTACAACCTTAGAAATCACCTAAATGGGGCACCTGATAGAATATACATGTTTCAGTGTGAAAGGACCTGAACACTGAGCAGTGAGACAGTGTCCCAGGTGTCTTTCTTTCTTTCTCTCTCTCTACCTCCTTCTTCCCTTACCATTTCTCTCTGTCTCTCTCCAACAAGTAAAGAAATAAAATATAAATGAATAAAGTAAAATTACAGGTTTTTCATTTAAAGAAAATTAACCTAAATGATCGGGGGGGTTGGGTATGTGAATTATAATACAGTCACATAATGCCACTGCAAAAAATATTATGCCACTGCAAAAAATGAAATTATGGTGGCAGAGCCTAATTTATTTATACAGTTTTATAAACTCTGATATCAATTTTTTTGACCCAGGTTTATTGCTGGGACTCAGTGCCACTGCTCCCTGCTGATATTTTTCCTTTTGTTTTTTTTTTTTCTTAATTTTTTAAACTTTATTTGACAGAAAAGAGAAAAATTGAGAGGGGACAAGGAAGATAGAGAGGAAGAGAGAAAGATAAACACGTGCAGACCTACTTCACCACTTGTGAAGTCACCTCCCCTGCAGGTGGAACTTAGATCTTTGCACGTGGTAATGTATGCACTCAACCAGGTGTACCACCACCCAGCCCCTTCTAGTATCGATTTTTAAAATTTTTATTTATTTATTACATGGAAACAGAGAAACTGAGATGGAAGGAGAAGGTAGATATAGATAGATAGATAGATAGATAGATTGATTGATTGATTGATAAGGACCTGCAACACCTTTCTGCTGCTTGTGAAGCTTTGACCCTACATTGAGGACAGGAGGCTTGATCCCAGATCCTTGCACATGGTGAAATGTGCACTCAAGCAGGTGTACCACCACCTGGCCCCTATACAGAACCTAATATTGAATTGATATACATTCCCCTACAGGCATTTTTCTAGGAAAGGGTCTAGAAGTCTCATGAAATTCTTGATACGACAGCTGTCCCCAAAAGTCCCTGCACTGTGGAAGTGCATTTAGTGCCACTACAAAGCATTTCTGTTATACATGCACTGTGTGTGTTGTAAAGTGCATTGTAAAGTTATTTGCTTATAGTCTGGGAGGCTACACCACAAAAGCCAGTCTTCTTATCTCTGGTGATAGAATCATAAACAAATTTTCTTCATTTTCCCTCCAGCATGATCTACATCAGTGTCACAATGAGCCGTAACTTCGTCCTTACATTTTCATTGTTTAATTCATTGTTTTATTTCTATGCAACACCAAGGAATAAATTCGGGGCATTAATTATGGGTGATAGAGATGAGTCAATATTTTATTCTTTAATTTGTTTAGAGAGAGGAGAGAGACAGAAAGAGGAGAGCTGAGTTGGGGAGATAGTATAGTGGTCATGCAAAAAGACTTTGCTGCCTGAGAGACATAAGGTCCCAAGTTCAAGCTGCAAAACCACCATAAGCCAGAGCTGAGCAGTGCTCTAGTTTAAAAAAATATTTATCACTTCAGCACTGCACCATGGAGCTCCTCTGGTACTGTAACATGTTGTATGCTTTACATTGGGTTCTAGTTCTCCCCCGCCAAGAGAATTGGATCAGTCCAGTTAAATTTCACGGGCCACTTGGCCCCGCCCCGAAGGAAACCCACCAGAGTTCCAGAGTGACAGAGTTCCTGAGTTCCAGAGTAAGAGAGAGTGCTTGTGCCGCCGCAAAGAGACAGCAGAGTTCTGTTTGGTGATTAGTTTGTCTTAGTTTATGAATCGTTGTTCCTGAATAAAGAAATACAGCTTCCCTGCCCAGCCGTTGTCTCCGCGTCTCTGTTACCCACCGTGAAGCAAGCCAACCCGGCCAGCTAGAGCTGCTGAATTTTAACAACAAATGGCGCCCACGTGGACCTGACCTGCGCATCTCTCAGATAAGTGAAGACAATTTGGCTACCTATGCACTATGGCCTTCTCTTCTGCTTGTGAAGAGATCTCCAAAGGCCTCTGCTCTTTCATCATGAGACTGTTTTGCTGTTTCTGGAACATTTATCTCTGGACCACTCTGTGGTTTCCACTCGTTCAGGTGAACTCAGAACAGCCAGCGGGAATAGCCAGCGGGCGGGAGGTGAGGCGCGGAGCTGCTGTTTCCACCTGGTTAAACAGCCAGCCAGCCGGCTGTGCCCAGACAACCCCGCGCACCGCGCCTGCAGCCCCGCAGCCCGCAGGAGGCCGACGCCAGCACACAAGAGCCCCTGGAGCCCGATGCCAACATGCTGGAGCCCAATGCCAACACGCTGGAGCCCGATGCCAACACGCAAGAGCCCGAGGCCAGCCCACAGGAGCCGGCTCTCCACCGCGTGGTGCAGGGCACTGGACGCGTGATCCCTCCACACTGCTTGGCCACTGCGAACAGGGCAGCAGACATGGCAGGGCCATGGGGCAGGGCCGTGGCGGCCTATCATGGCCGCCACCCCTGGGCACCTAGGCCCACGCCTTCTACAAAACTGGCCTGCCTGCCCTCTTGCTATGAATTCTGGAACGATCCCGGGCCTCCCAGACCCCCAGACTCCCTGCCGAAACTGGGCACATGAGATCTCCAGCCGCCGGTCCGGTCTGAAGGCAGACAAGCTGGAGTACGCAGACATTTGTGCAGACATCGCAACCTGCAATTCCTAGAAGTGAAGCTGCGGGGGAAGCCACCTCCGGATGGTGAACCCCCCCCCCCCAACACCTAAGACAGTACAGATTTTAATTCGTGTTTAAAATGACATGTCTTCGTAACGAAGGTTTCTCTCCTTGTGTATTAATGACCATGTTTATGTGTATGTTTAAAGTTTGGTAAACAGTAACTTTAAGGCTAAATTCTTACTAGTCAAAGTTAAATGAAAAAGGTTTTCAACGTAATTCTCATAAAGATAAAATTAACTTACATTTAAAGTCTAAGGTAAAAATTAGTTAACAAGCAATATATTTAAACTAAGTTGGTCTAAACAAAAGGTTAAATAGACTTGTTGATATGTAAAACTCTCCATTACCTTCTCTATTAGAAATGGTAGATCGCACAATGGCTATGCTAATTATTCTCATGCCTGAGGTTTCCTCTCCAGCCCACACCTAGGGTGTGTCTCCATCTTGAATGGGTGTAACAAAAGGTTAAAAAGATGTTGTTGATATGTAAAAGTCTCAAATTCCTTCTCTATTAGAAATATGCTAATAACAAGTTTTGTTTCATAGTAAGTAAGTTGCAGCCAGCTGCCTTTGGGACTCTAGGCCGTTCCCCGCCCCCATGCAAATACCCGTCGAAGAAAGTACGCCCCCCAGAGGCAAGAAAGTACGCTCCCCAGAGGCAAGAAATGTTTTTTTTAAGCTGATAAAGTTTAGCCCACAGAGGCAGATATGGCCCCCTCAGGCCTTCCCTTAGTAACACACTGGTTCTTGTTATTTGCTTGCATGTTTCTCCATGTTTGTGCCAGTTTCTTTTTATAAAAATGCCTGTACGATATAGGTTTCTGTTCACCCCACACCCTTGATACTGTAGCCATTTAGTTAAAAGAAAAGGGGGAATTGTTGTATGCTTTACATTGGGTTCTAGTTCTCCCCCGCCAAGAGAATTGGATCAGTCCAGTTAAATTTCTCGGCCCGCTTGGCCCCGCCCCGAAGGAAACCCACCAGAGTTCCAGAGTGACAGAGTTCCTGGGTTCCAGAGTTCGAGAGTAAGAGAGAGTGCTTGCGCCGCCGCAAAGAGACAGCAGAGTTCTGTTTGGTGATTAGTTTGTCTTAGTTTATGAATCGTTGTTCCTGAATAAAGAAATACAGCTTCCCTGCCCAGCCATTGTCTCCGCGTCTCTGTTACCCGCCGTGAAGCAAGCCAGCCCGGCCAGAGCCTCTGAAATTTTAACAACAGTAACAGAGCAAGAAGGAATTACAAATTGTTACAGGATCCTTGTTTACATCTATTATTGTTAAGAAAGGAACTCTAGGGGGTCAGGCGGTAGCACAGTGGGTTAAGCTCATATGGTGCAAAGCGCAAGGACTGGCAGAAGGATCCTGGTTCGAGCCCCCCAGCTCCCCACCTGCAGGGAAGTCACTTCACAGGCCGTGAAGCAGGTCTGCAGGTGTCTATCTTTCTCTCCCCCCTCTGTCTTCCCCTCCTCTCTCCATTTCTCTTTGTCCTATCCAACAACAATGACATCAATAACAATGATAATAATAACCACAATAATGGTAAAACAACCAGGGTAACAAAAGGGGAAAAAAATAGCCTCCAGGAGCAGTGGATTCGTGGTGCAGGCACTGAGCCCCGGCAATAACTCTGGAGGCAAAAAAAGAAAAAGAAAAAAGAAAGGAACTCTAATCTGCATCTATTAAGTCTATTATTGCTAAAGACTTTTAGATTATATCTGCTAGAGCTATGAAAGTAATTCTAGTTTAACCTTTAAGCACTCATCTTTTTCTTTAAAAAAATCATTTTTTATTTATTTATAAATAGAGGGATAGAAGGAGAGGGAGAGAAAGAACCAGGCATCACTCTGGTGCATGTGCTGTTGGGGATCTGACTGAGGACCCACATGGCTGTGAGTCCAGTGCTTTATCCACTGTGCCATCCCTGGACCACTAAACACTAATGTTCAATAAAGATTTTAGTTTTCATCTGTTAGTTAAGAAAATAACTCTAGTTTGACCCTTCCCATATCCTGCATGGAGAAGAAACATCAAGCTTTACAAAATGGACTTTTAATATATGACTGACTGCAAGACATTGTTAAAATAAATAGAGAATGACATACAGAAATAGAAGAACATCCCTTGTTCCTGGAATAAAAGAATAGCATGACTTAATGGCCATTCTACCAAAAGCAATCTACAATTTCAGTGTAATCCCTATCAGGACCCCAGTGGGATCTTTCAAGGAAATTTAAAAACTTGTCTAAGAACTTGTGTGGAGGGAAAAAAAAAAAAAAAGAAAGAAAGAAAGAAAAAGCCAAAGCACTTCTGAGGAAAAAGGGGAAAAATGGAAGTTCTATTCTCCCCAACTTCAATTTATACTACAAAATAATAGTAATCAAAACAACATGGTACTGGAATGAAAATGGACACTTAGGTCAATGGAGTAGAATCAAAAGCCCAGAAATGAGACCACACATATACAGCCACCCGATATATGACAAAGGAACCAAAACAATTCAATGGGGGTAAAAAAATAATAATAATAAAGTTGTCTTCAGCAAATGGTGCTGGGAAAATTGGATATCCACGTGTAGAAAAGTGAGGTTATACCACCACCTAATACCATATAGCAAAATAAAATCAAAATGGACCTAAGACCTGGATATTAGACCAGCAACTCTAAAACCAATAGAAGAAAACATTGGTGAAACTTTACAGGACCTTCACATCAAAGATAAATTTTAAGACTCAACCCTATGGGCATGGAAAATGAAAACAAGAGTAAGTAAATGGGACTGCATGAAACTGAAAAGCTTCCATACGTTGAAAGCCAACTACGCAAGCATAACCAGGCAACCCAGCAAATGGGAGAAGATATTTGCACACCTCATATTCGTCAAGTGGCAGATATCAAACATCTATAAAGAACTGATACAGATCTACAAAAGAAAAAAAAAAAAAAGAAAAATGTGGACCAAAGAACGAAACAGTTTTCTAAAGAAGAGATACACATGGCTCACAGACATAGAAGAAATGCTCCCTTCACTTGTCATTAGAGAAATGCAAATCAAAACTACACTGAGATTCACACCTGTGAGAATGGTTTACATCAACACAATGGGAAATGACAGGTGCTGGAGAGGTTGTACAGAATAAGCAACACTGTTCCACCGCTAGTGGGAACGTAAGCTGGTGCAGCCCCTTTGGAAGACTGTATGGACACTCCTTAAACAAATGAAAATGGGGGGCAGGTGGTGGCACACCTGGTTAAGTGCTCACAGTGCAGTGTGCAAGGACCCAAGTTCAAGCCCCTGGTCTCCACCTGCAGGTTGAAAGCTTCACGAGTGGTGGAGCAGGGCTGCAGGTGTCTCTCTGTCTCTCTCCCTTTCTGTCTCCCCCTCTACTCTCAGTTTCTCTCTGTCTCTATCCAACAATAAATAAATAAAAACAATATTTTAAATGTTTAAAAAATCAAGAAAAACAAATGAAAAAGGAATTAAATTATGATCCAGCAATACTGCTCATGAATTTGATGATGTGAATGATGAAAAATTGTGTGGGTTCTTACCACTAAGATAGTTGTGCTCAAGATGGAGTCATGAGGGAGTCTAATTGGCCTCAGTTGGATGGTGATATCGTGAACTCTTTTGGCCCTGCACTCAGCGTTTCATTCTCAATTTCAGTATTATTGGGGGCCAGTGTAGACAGTATGATGTTCCCCACATGTTCTCTTAGCCCCTTCTGAGTCTTGGGTCTGCTGCAACAGGCCGCAGTTCATTGGGGTTTCACTTTTAATAGTCTTTTGTTTTCTTTTCTTTTCTCTCATCTTTCTTTTTTTCTTTTCTTTCCTTTTTTTTTTTTTTTTTTATTGCCATCAGGGTTATCACTGGAGTTTAGTGCTTGCACCATGAGACCATCATTCCAGTTGGCCATATTTTTCCTTCATTTTTTATTTTCTATTTATGTGTTAGAGACAGAGAAATTAAAAAAATGAGGGGGAAAGGGAGAAAGAGAGAGACATCTACAGCACTGCTTCCCCTCTGTGCAGTTGGGGACTGGCACTTGAACCCCTATAGCTTAGCTATTTTTTAACTTTCAAATTTTTTTTCAATTTTTTATTTATAAAAAGGAAACATTGGCTAAACCATAGGATAAGAGGGGTAAAACTCCACAAGATTCCTACCACCAGAACACCATATCCCATCCCTTCCCCTGAGAGCTGTCCTATTCTTTAACCCTCTGGGAGTATGGACTCAAGATCATTGTGGGGTGCAGAAGGTGGAAGGTCTGGCTTCTGTAATTGCTTCCCCGCTCAGCATGGGCATTGATAGTTTGATCCATATTCCCAGCCTGTCTCTCTCTTTCCCTAGTGGGGAAGGGCTCTGGGGAAGCAGAGATCTAGGACACATTGGTGGGGTTGTCTGTCCAGGGAAGTCTGGTCAGCATCATGCTAACATCTGGAACCTGGTAATTGAAAAGAGGGTAACATACAAAGCCAAACAAATTGTTGACCAGTCATGGACCTAAGGGCTGGGATAGTGCAGCTGAAGAGTTGGGGGGGGGTTCCCCATTTTGTACATAGCTAATAGGCATATTTTAGTTATACTCCAAAGGGCCTGTGGCTATACTAGTTTTTTTTTTTTCCCCCAAGCCTGAATTATGATATGCGTGTGAATCCAAGTTATTGTCTGGGGAGAAAATATCATGTCTGGAAAAAGGACCAGAAAGCTGGATCAGAGAAGAGAGTAGCTCCCCAATATGGGAAAGGGGTATAAATATTGTTGACTATAAACCCCATCGATTTGATGTGATCTGGGGCCCATAATCAGCTTAGGTGTCTATGTGACCTCTGCATCCCTGTAGATCTGAGCTCACATTCTGTGGTCATGAGTAGGAACATTCCAAGCTGCCCCAATATCAACCCATCTTCCTCAGGTGTAGCATAGAGTATGTTGTCCATCCTCCCTTCCTGCCAAGGGTGCAGGTATCACTAGTAGGCAAGAAATAGCAGGCATGGAGATTAAAATCATAGAAACGCCAGGTTAAAGTGCAATGAAATCTTTCTCCCTCTCCCTCCTTCTCCCCTTCACCCTCTCTCGTCTCTCTCAGGGTTTCGGCCATGGCCTGCATGGAAGTGACCGGCGCGCCATCTGGTGGCTCATACATAGTATAAGTTACATAGGCCATTCTTCGCTTTTGTTTTCTGTGTTCCCAGAGGCCAATCCAGGTGCTTAACTCGATTTGTCTAGTTGTACTGTCTGTAAATGTAGAGTACAGTTTTTAAAAGGGTTTGTATATGTTTCCAAAACTAAGAATGTTTCATGTAATATTCCTGCGCTCTGGTTTCTTTTGAAGTAACAAAGATCTGGTGATGACTGGGGCTGTGTCCCATGCTCTCCAGTCACCTATCTTGTTTGTACTACAGGCACTGATGTTCTTGTGCCCTTCCAGAAACTTCTCTGAACCCTCCTCCCTGTAGCTGGCCCCATGTTGGCTGGGAGAGTGACCACAGAATCCAGGCCTGGCTCATCCCAGCTCTCCACCAACCCTGAGTCCTTCCCTGGGACTGACATATAGGTAGACTTTGGGAGCGAGCAGTAATCTTGCTGCTGGGGCAGTGTGTGCCCTGCCACACAGAGAATGTCTAGCAGGAGACAAAGAGAATGGACCCCATCGGTGAAGTGAAACAGTGAAATGGAGATGAGCGGTGGCAGCCTGGGAGCGAGTCTGTGCACTGACCTCACTGCCAGCACAGAAGCTGCCCCAAGAGTCTCCCCCAGCCTGGAGGACCAGTATATGCCTTCCCTGTCTAGGCCAGTCTGCAATGGGACTCTTGCTTGTAACCAGTCTTGATTGTTGTCCCGTTCCTAAACCCCACCCTTTGGACCAAGCAGCCAATGAGAGCAACAGAGGGTGATGCCAACCAAGGCAACACCATCTCCTCACCCCCTTGTAGTCAGCAAGCAAGCTGTGGGGTGAAGTTGAAAAAGCAAAGAAGTGTAAATCTAAGTAACACCCAGATAACTGAAATACATACCTAACAGATAAGAAAGTCTCTGTCTAGTAAATAACTTAGCAAATACAGCACAGGGCGTGCATGCCTGTGGGTCCTGCTTCAACCCCTGGCACTACATGCACGGGAATGGTGCTCTGACTTCTCTCTCTCTTTTCCAGTGATTTATTATTGATGTGCAAAATTATGAGATAATGGTTATAATTCTGCTGGGCTAGCTTCACCAGAGAGAGACACGAGGAACTCGTGGCAGTGTGGTAATACAATTCTTTATTGATGTGGACACTCCAGAGTCGGGAGTGAGTACAGCAGATTTAGGCCACGTGGAGCTAGCAAAATGGCCGCTTCCCACTATGCATGCCAGCCCTTCTCCAGGTCTTCTCCAGGTCTGGACACGGAAAAGAAAGAGAGCGAAACCAGGAACAGCAGCTGGCTTTATAGGGTAAAAATGGAAGTGGCAAGTTGGGACAGAATTGGCTAGGGAAGAGGGTAGAGAAAAGAAAAAGGCATTCTGGGAACTTCCTTAGTTGCAGTTGCTGTAGTTTTTAGCTGGTGGGAATTAGCAATACCCTGAGGGGATAACGTGGTGGGGGCATAAATAAAACTTGCATGGAAATATAGTGGTTTGTGGGCCCTGCCAATGTTCAACCACATCTGCACAAATATCCAAATAAAATTCCACACCATTCCCACCACCAGACTATAAAGAAGGAAAAAATGTTTAATAAACAGAAACCATAGTAGCAATAGAGCAGATGAGAATAGGGATCTTAGGGTGGAGAGAAACTAGGAAATTTACTTTAGGTATGTTCCTAGTGGCTCATAACTTTAGTAATTTTTTAAAATATTTATTTATTTATTCCGTTTTGTTGCCCTTGTTGGTTTATTGTTGTAGTTATTATTGATATTGTCATTGTTGGTTAGGACAGAGAGAAATGGAGAGAGGAGGAGAAGACAGAGAGAAGACAAAGATAGACACCTGCAGACGTGCTTCACCACTTCTGAAGCGACTCCCCTGCAGGTGGGGAGCCCGGGGCTCAAACCAGGACCCTTACGCTGGTCCTTGTGCTTTGTGCCATGTGCACTTAACCTGCTGCACTACTGCCCGACTCGGAACTTTAATAATTTTTACTTGAGCTTGAGAGATAACCTTCAGGTGGACTAAAAGTATTGTCTGCGAAGATGGTGTCATAGTTGAGAATTGGACTAGAAAGCTGGATTAGGCCAGAAAATAGCTCCCAAACTTGATGAAAATATAAATACAATTAACTGTTTCCCCCTTCAGTCTGACCCAAGGCCCATATATATATATGTGTGTGTGTGTGTGTGTGTGTGTGTGTGTATGTGTGCATGTGTGTTCACATTTAGCACAGGAGCCTGTGTAACCTCACAGTCCTTCTCAGTCTGAGCTCATAGTCCATGGTCCCAGCTGGGAACATTTTAGGCTGCACTCATTTCATGACAAGTATTCCTCAAGTTGGCAGAGTAGGATGACCCAAACTCCCTTCAGAGAGGAGCAGTTGCTACCATTGCTGCTTTACAGAGAGGGCAAGGTCTTAGACATGCCCAAAAGAGGGCCTGTGATGATGTTCCTGGTGGAAGTGATATGGGTTGACTATTATTTCTGTCACTGTCTATAGTTTTATGTATTTATACTGTGTTTTTCTCCTGTGGTCCCCTTTCTTTTCTTTTCTAATTTATACCTTCTACTTCCCAGTGTCATTCTTTTTTTTTTTTTTTTCCTTCTTCTCTCTCTGGGTCCTGATGAAATTGAAGTTCAGAGTCCTCTAGTCATCTTCCCCTAACACTTACCCCTCTGGGCGTATGAGCCAGAATTCTTTATGGTGTGCAGAAGATGGAAAGTTTGACTTCTGTAAGTGCTTTTCTGCTGGACATGGGTGTTAGCAGGTCAATCCATACCCCCAACTTGTTTCTATCTTTCCCTAGTGGGGGAGGGGGCTCTGTAGAGGTAAAGTTCTGGGACACATTGATGAGGTCATCTTCCAGGGAGTTCAGGATGAAATCATGGTAGCATCTACAACTTGGTGGCTAAAAGGTAGTAATATATAAAGCAAGACGAACTGTTTAGTAAACAGAAACTAGAAAGTAGGAGTAGAACAGATGGAAATAGGGATTTTAGAGTGAAAAGAAGCTAGGAAGTCTATTTTAGGTATACACCTAGGGGCCCATGACTTTAGTAATGTCTGCTGGACCTTTATAGCTAATATGTAGGTAGACTAAAAATATGTCAGGAAGATGGTGTCAGCATTGATAATAGGACTAGAAAGCTGGATTGGGACAGAGAGTAGCTCCCAAACTCAAAAAATATATATATAAACAATTAACTGTTTATCCCCATTGGTCTGATCCAGGGCCCTATGCATTCACATTTAGCACAGTTGCCTGTGTAACCTCCTAGTCCCTGTCAGTCTGTGTTTGCAGTCCATGGTCACAACATTCTAGGTTGCACTCGTTTCAGGATCAGCTTTCCTTGAGTGGCATAGTAGGGTGACCCAGCCTCCTTTGGGAGAGTGGAGCAGTCCATACCATTACTACTTCATAGTAAGAGTATGGTCCTGAAGAAGCCCACAATAGGGCTTATGATGATGTTCCTTATGGAAGTGACCAATGATGGTGAAGAGAGGAATCTATTAGAAGTCTAGACCCATTGAATCTATGGAGGAATCCAAGGATTCCATGACCTAGGGCCCCAAATGATGGGGTGACCTGGTATTGACTGAAAACATCATCATTAAGTGAGCCAGTCTCTTGCCCTTTTACAGCTCTTGTAGTCCTTTCTTTATCTGATGAGCTTAGATTTTCTCGTAGTTGTTAAAGTGTTAAGTGTCATTTATTGTATCCAACCCAGTATTAGGTTTATGGGGTCTGGCCTCAAGTTAGGGAGGAAATACACCTAGGATCTTAGTGGGGTCTAAGATAACCTTGTGTTTTACTGCATTTACTTGTTTGATGATTGTAATAAAGGTTGTCACAGGGACAATAATTATCCTTTAGCTGATATATATATATTTCCAGTATGTCTCTTGGCCAATTGTACACAGTGTTTCTTTGAAAGATTATCAAAGTGTGACACTAATGCTGGTGCTGTCAGAAGAGAGTAGGAGATACATTTTACTTTCTTTTGTTAATTATTTGAGAAGATAGAGGGATTGAGGGAAGGGAAGTAGAGGAGATGAGAGGAAGATGTCTAGGCTTAAGTAATAAATATTGGATTAGTTTATTTATGGTGCCTTCTTGTTTTAATTTTTTCTTTATTGGAGGGATTAATGGTTTACAGTCAACAGTAAAATACAGTATTCTGTACATGTGTAACATTTCTCAGTTTTCCACATAATAATTCCCTCTACATCCTCTCCTGCCATCATGTTCCAGGACCTGAACCCTCTCTTCACCCCCAGAGTCTTTAATTTAGCATATACACCAATTCCAGTCCAAATTCTGCTTTGTGTTTTCTCTTCTGTTCTTATTTTACACTTTTGTTTATGAGTGAGATCATCTCATATTCATCATGTTCTTTCTGGCTTATCTCACTTAGCTCCTTTAAGCTCCATCCAAGATAAGTGAATTCACCATTTTTAATAGCTGAGTAGTATTCCATGGTGTATATATACCACAACTTGCTCAGCCACTCATCTGTTGTTGGAATACCTGGGGTGCTTCCAGGTTTTGGCTATTACAAATTGTGCTGCTATGAACATAGGTATACACAAATCTTTTTGGATGGTTGTGTTTGGTTCATTGGGATATATCCCTAGGAGAGGAATTGCAGGGTCATAGGGTAGGTCCACTTCTAGCCTTCAGAGAGTTCTCAAACTGCTCTCCACAGAGGTTGGACCAATTTACATTCCCACCCACAGGTGAGGGTTTCTTTGTTACTGTGCCTTCTTTTTTTTTTTTCTTTTCCTCCTCCAGGGTTATTGCTGGGCTCGGTGCCTGCACCATGAATCCACCGCTCCTGGAGGCCATTTCCCCCCCTTTTGTTGCCCTTGTTGTAGCTTCGTTGTGGTTATTATTATTGCCCTTGTTGACGCAATTCATTGTTGGATAGGACAGAGAGAAATGGAGAGAGGAGGGGAAGACAGAGGGGGAGAGAAAGATAGACACCTGCAGACCTGCTTCACCACCTGTGAAGCGACTCCCCTGCAGGTGGGGAGCCGGGGGCTGGTGGGGATCCTTACGCTGGTCCCTGCACTTTGCGCCACATGCGCTTAACCCACTGCACCACCGCCCGACTCCCTGTTACTGTGCCTTCTTCAGGCCTTTTACTTGCTGGCTTGGAGTTTATTAGGTCTAAGTCTGATCACAAAGGACTATTAAGCACTTTGAGGTATATAGTCTCCCCTAATTTATGGATATGTGTGTAGTACACCCAGTCCCCTGGGCCCTAGCCTATTTCTAGAGCTTGTAATTTTGTTGGAGAGTGTGCATTTGAAATGGAACTAGGTAGTTCCACGTGTTAGGAAAGGTCTCACCAGATTATTGGAGCTGGAAGGTTCACATCTCAGGCTTGGCATTTCTGGATAAATTCCAAAGCAAAAAAGCAGTGGCAGCGTCACGTGGCCTAGTGGCTTTGGTTGCATTAATGTTCCCTCTCACTCTTGCTCTGTCTCTCACACATGAATCTCTACTTGTATGAAATAAAAACATTTCAATAAAAATAAATGGCAGTTTCTCTGTAATATCTCTGCTTCCAAAGACATGTATTTCTGCCCTTTAGAGAATTATTCCTTTGGATTGAGCCTCTTTTTGAAATACAAGGAAGGAGAGATGTTCAGGGGGAAAAAAAATCAATATGTTTAGGTGACTGTACCATGTTGACTATGTTAATAAAATTCCCCCAAATTTGTTTCTTCTAACTAAATATAAAGTTTTCAGCAACTCACATACAATGTTGAAGTTTTGATTTTTCAACAAGGAACAGTTGGAATACCTTGGCTTGGAAGCAATTTACAAAAAGGCTCTGGAAAGAGGGGAGACTTGTTTAAGCAACTGGAATGAAATGATCCTCTAGGGATGACAAAAAGCACAAGGAATGATGATAGAGATTTTAGGCAAGAGTGAAGCCAGGACCTAATTGGGGTAAGACAATACAGTCAGTTATTCACTTCATTAACATATACATCCAGATTCCCTACCTGCGTCAAACTCAGGATTCAGAGATAGTAATAAAGACATGATCTGTGTCCAGAACCCCAGCAAGAAGAAAGTTAAGGAGTCAGGAAATACAGCTCAAGGGTTCTAGAGCAAACCACAGCCTATCAGAGAGGAACAGAGGGGGGCGTGGTCCTTTTTGTCTGAGGAGATGAGCAGGTTACATGGTATTTCAGCTGAGTCTTGAAGGATGTGTGAGAGTTCACCCAGCAAAGAAGGATAACGGAGACATTTTCAGTTAGAGGTACTGTCTGAACTGAGGTGCTGAGTCACAAAAGGTAGAGATGATAATGGTGCTCAGGAGTGTGATGGCCAAATCTTGCCCCAAAGCTGGTCAAAAACTTGTTGACTTTTACCCTATGGGTAATAGGGAGCCACTGAGGGTTTTATGTAGAGGGAGGGAGTCACCCTGGCTCCACAGCAGTTGTGACAAAGACGGACCAGGCATGCTAGAAAGGAGGAGCTAGAAGACCAGGCTGAAGGCTGCTGAACTCATTTAAGTGATAGATGAGGGGGTCTTAGTTGAAATTCACTCAGAAGATATTTATAGAGTGCTACCTGACAGAGATTTTTTTTTTTTGCAAGTCGCTTTTAATTACAATGTCGACTTATTTTTTTTATTATTTAAGAAAGGATTAATTAACAAAACCATAGGGTAGGAGGGGTACAACTCCACACAATTCCCACCACCCAATCTCCATAACCCACCCCCTCCCATGATAGCTTTCCCATTCTCTATCCCTCTGGGAGCATGGACCCAGGGTCATTGTGGGTTGCAGAAGGTAGAAGGTCTGGCTTCTGTAATTGCTTCCCCGCTGAACATGGGCGTTGACAGACCGGTCCATACTCCCAGTCTGCCTCTCTCTTTCCCTAGTAAGGTGTGTCTCTGGGAAGCTGAGCTCCAGGACACATTGGTGGGGTCTTCAATCCAGGGAAGCCTAGCCAGCATCCTGGTGGCATCTGGAACCTGGTGATTGAAAAGAGAGTTAACATACGAAGCCAAACAAATTATTGAGCAATCATGGACCCAAAGCTTGGAATAGTGGAGAGGAAGTGTTAGGGAAGTACTCACTGCAAACTCTAGTGTACTTCTGCTTTCAGGTATATATTTTGCAGTAGTTTATGGATACGTGTGAACATAAGCTCTCTCTCACAGAAACTGGTGTATATCTAGGTTATGGGACTTTGTTAGAAAGTGAACCACCTGAGATGAAATTAGAGTGTACTATAAAAGGAAAGGTCTCACCCGAGTAATGAAGCTGAAGGGTTGTCATTCCACACGTGAAGTCTCTGGACACAGTCTGAGGTGAAGCATGTTGAGGTGGCAGTCGTTGCGTTGGTTAGGTTGTGATCGGCGGATGCAATATTATTTGGTTTGGATTGAGAGAGGCATACGGGAAAGTGGGCCCTATCCAAGGGTTCCAGGACTGGGGGAAGTAGGGGCTCCAATGTCGACTTTTTTAAAGGGTCACTAAAGTTAACTGGACAATAAACTAGGCAGAAATTGCTTTACAAAAAAGAGGAGAAGCCCAAAAATGCCACTTTCTCTAGAGAACCCACAGTTCAGTTTTATCAGTTTTTTTTTTTGTTGTTTTTTTAGAGAAAAGAAAAAAAGAAAACTTTTGATCATACTACAAAAACCTCAGGGTCAGTTCTGAAAGTCACCACCTTGATCTCTGTCCTTCAAAGCACAGCCCAGATGCCACCTCCACCAGGAAGTTTTCCCTTATTCATTGGTAGTCAAATGTGTGTCTCTACTTCTCAACTCCTTGTTACTTTTATCAAATGACCACTAGGGCAGTTTCTGGCCCACAATGGAGACTACAGTAATATTTGTTGAGGAAAAGGGTGCTTGAAAAAAGGAAGAGGGGCCAGGTAGTGGCACACATGATTGAACATCTATATTATCCTCTTCAAGGAACTGGGTTCAAACCCCTAGTTCCCATCTATGGGGATGAGGAGAGCTTCATAAGTGGTGAAGCCACAGTGAGGTGTCTTTCTGTGTCCCTCTCTATCTCCCCCTTCCCTCTCAATTTCTCTCTGTCTTGTAAAATAAAAAAAGAAAGAATAAATGAGAGAAAGAAAGGAAGAAAGAAAGAAGGAAAGAATGAATGAATGAATGAATGAATGAATGGGGAGGGGGAGAAAGATTGGTGTGAAGGAGTCAGTGGGGAGTGTGAGCCATGAGGGCTGGGGATGTGTTTTTCTGACTTTGGGTCCTGACTTTTTTATAAAGTCAGAGGCAGAGGCAAAAAAGAGAGAGTGAGGGCACTGGATGGTGGCGCACTGAGTTAGGTGAACATAGAAGTAAGTGCAAGGACCCACGCAAGGATCCCAATTAGAGTCCCCTGTTGCCCACCTGCAGGGGAGTCCCTTCATAAGAGGTGAAGCAAGTCTGCATATGTCTTTCTCTCCATCTCTATCTTTCCCTCCCCTCTCAATTTCTCTCTGTCCTGTCCAATAAAAATGGAAAAAATGGCCACCAGGAATAGTTGATTCATAGTGCAGGCACTGAGCCCCAGTGATAACCCTGGAAACAAAGTAATAAATAAATTAATTAATTTTAAAGAGAGAGAGAGAGAAAAAAATACAGACCATACCACAGAAACTTCTTTCAGTGTGGCAGGGGCTGGACTTGGGGCCAGATCTCATACATAGCAAAGCAGAACGCACTCTTAAGTGCGCTACTTCTTCCATCCCATGGAAATTTAGTGAGCATTATTCACAAACCAAAATCCTTGTTCTAGTCGAATGCATGCATCACAGGTGAAAATCTCATTCTTTCTATGGTCATGGCAAAAAGAAGTTGTGGAGGGGCTGGCAGTGGCACACCTGGTTAAGCGCACACAGTACAAAGCACAAGGACCTGCTCAAGGATCTGGGTTCAAGCCCCTGCTCTCCACCTGCAGGGGGGATACTTCATGAGCAGCGAAGCAGGTCTGTAGGTGTCTGTATCTCTCTTCCTCTCTATCTCACCATTCCTCCAAAACTCTCTCTGTCCTATCCAATAAAATAGAAAAAAATGGCACCATAGTGCAGAACCCCAGAGATAATCCTGGAGGAAAAAAAAAAAGTTGTGGGTCCTCCAAATCTAGGTAGAAACTTGACTCTTGTATAAGAGACAAAAATGAAGACTCAGTGACTTAACTGAAATAAGCATCTATGTCCCTCTCTATAAAAGCCAGCTCTGAACAGTCCCACACTGGAACACCATCTCTCATACAGCTCAGATAGGACAACCTTCTTCCACGCTGCCCCGACTCCTCCCTGCACCAGAAACAGGCAGCTGTTCCCAGCTGGCTCCTCCAATACTAGTCTGGACTGGGGCAGAGCCTGCTCGGAACCTGGCAGCAGCCGGCTGCTCAACAGAAAGAATATCTATCTGCCCAAGAGCCCTCAGAACCAGCCAGGAGGAACCCATAGCAGCTGAGGCAAAGTGCCTGGGTCAGGGCTGAAGAGACCCGCTCATTTGCAGGACTAAAGTGGGCAGAGAGATGACAGGTTCCAGCCTTATTGGCCCCCGCAAGCTGTCACCAACTTGACATAACATGGATCTCTTTGGTTTGTTTCCCTTCCATTCTTCCGAGCCACATGCCAGGCTCCTGAGCCTGACTTGCTAGAGACTCAGTTGGCCTCATGGTGTCAGAGATTCTCTGATTCAGTGAATCCTGGGATCATCAAATCCCAGGGAAGCAGGTGAAACTCTGGTCTATTTATTACTTCCTCAGATCTCTACACCTTGAGCCATGAAGATAGTACATTCCACGTGGTTGGGTTTACTGAGCTGCTGTTGGACGGAAGGCTCTGTGGTTATCAGGGCATGGTGTTGGGGGCTTTAGATGGTGGGAGAGAGGAGCTAGAACTAGGGCCTCATCTGACTTGGGAACCCCACAACCCAACTGGAAAAATAGTCTCACACAAAAGAACCTAAGTCTTACTGTGATTTTTGCTGGTGCAGAAAGAGGCTCTCCTGGGGTTGCAAATTCTCTGTGACAGGTGACAGGGCCTGTGTGTCAAGGAGGGCCGGAGACAGAGACACTCAGTGGGGGCATGCTTTGTGCAGTGGGGGCTGCTGCTTCTCAGAGCTGGTACATATTCTCTCAGAGAGTCAGAACAGGGTTTCAATGGGGCTGGAGAAACAGCTGGGGTCAACCTTGCAGGCTTTTTGTCCTTTTGGTGTTGTTTCTGACTTCCAAAAGGCCCAGGTCAGAAACTTCCAGAGGCAGGGCTATAGCAGAGGGCACCTATTTTAGACAATTTGAAGAACCAGAGGGAGAACTGCAGGCCAGAGGTTGCCGTCCTTTGAAAACCTGCTCCTTGGCTGGTATCTGCCCTAGAGGAAGAGGTGTGGAGGCTGTTAGAGAAGCACAAGAGGGCCAGGAGGAAGGTCATTCGGTGAAGCACACAACTGAGCATGCTCAATGACCCGGCACCACTTGGGACCACTTGCTGTAGTCTTTCTCTCTCTCTCTCTGCCTCTAAGGTCATCGCTGCCAGGGCTTGGTGCCAAGCACTACAAATCCACTGCTCCTGGCAGCCATTTTTTTCCCCATTTTATTGGACAGGATAGAGAGAAATTGAGAGAGGAGGCGGAAATAGAGAGGGAGATAAAAAGACACCTGCAGACCTGCTTCACCACTTGTGAAACTACCCAACTACCCCCCCCCCCCTTAGATGGGGAGATGGGGAATTGAACCAGATCCTTGTGCAGGTCCTTGCATTGAGTACTATGTGTGCTTAATTGGGTCTCCACCATCTGGCGCCCTTTCTCTGTTCTTATCTGAAATTAAAAAGGGGGGTGAGTGGGAAGACAACCAGGAACAGTGGAGTCACATAGGCTTAATGTCCCATCATGCCAAAAAAAAAAATCTTAAGAATTGTATCAGGTGGCAACTCAGAGTATGACCCCTGGTGCCAGGGGCCAGGGGCCAGGGGCCAGGGGCCAGGGGCCAGGGTTTAAGCCCCAGCTAGGCCTGTTCAGCAGTGTTTTGGCCTGATCATCTGTAAGGGTGGAACAGTGGAGGATTTAGTGTGTACAGTTGTGTGGCTGGCTTCCTTGTTCATAAGATGATTGCAAGGCTTAAATGAAGTCAGGTGTGTGACGGCTCTGGTCTGGCTAGAACTAGACATACACACACACACACACACACACACACACACACACACACACACACACACACACACACACACACACACACACACCAGATTGCTCTTTATGCATCTCCAAATGCCACAACCAGAAGCATTTATTCATTTGAGCCTTAAGAGGCTGACTGCTATTGCTCATGTTTCTTTTCCAGTATTCTTTTTCAAGCACAGTTAATTTCCTTTGCAAATGTGTGAGCCCTTGGGGGTTAATTAGAGCAACTGTGGAATGTCAAAGAGATAGCAAGAAAATCCTGAACCGAACAGAAACAGATTTCTGCATTCATTTTTTGCATTCTTCCACAGAATCACAGAAGTGGGGCAGGCTAGTCCAATCCCTTCATTTTAAAGATGGGGAAACTGAGGCTCCTGGAGAGGTGCTGCTTGGAGTTTAGCAGCAGAGCTGGGCAACATCCAAGCACCCACCCTTCTTCCTGCTCCCATCTCTGGTCCTTGTGCTCCCATCCACAGTCACCTGGGACTTGTTTGTGACACTGCCAGGCTCTCCGCAGCACTGACTTTCACCTGGGGATGCAGCCCAGTGACCGTGGAGTCAGTCAGACCTGGGGGGACATCATGGCTCCACATATGCAGCAACCTGAGTCAAGGTCACCCCCCTGAGTCCTAGCTGTCCTTGTATATGTAAGGGTGGGGGACAACCCCCTAAGGCTGGTGGGGGCTTCAACATCAGAAGGTCCACAGCAGGTAGGGTGTTGATAGGCACCTTGAAATCTGCCATTTTCCTTCTCTCCTTTGCTTATTTTATATTTTTAAAAAATCTTTTAAAGTTTTTGCTTATTTTCCCTATTTTTTCCAGTGATTTAACAGAACTTTACAAAATAATGAGAAGTCAGGGTATAATTTTTCACCCACACGTGGGAAGTAAAAGTTACCACACCCTCCACCAAAGATCTGTTCCCCTCTTCTGTGAAAAAGATTTTGCTCTTTCGAAAGATATTTACTTGGGGGGTAAGTGGTGGTACACCTGGTTAAGTGCACACATTACAGTACACAAGGACCCGGGTTCAAGCTCTTGGTTGCCACCTGCCAGGGGAAATCTTCATGAGTGGTGAAGCAGGGCTGCAGATGTCTGTCTGTCTCTTTCTCTATCTATCTATCTATCGCCCCCTCCCCTCACAATTTCTGTCTCTACCCAATAATAAATACATTTAAGGTAATTTAATTTAAATTTTTTAAATATATTTACTTACTTATGAGAGAACCAGGACTTCACTCTGGCACATAAAATATCAGAGATCTAACCCTCATGCCCAAGGGTCCAATGCTTTGTCTACTATGCCAACTCCTTGACTGCTAAAGTTTTGTTTTGTAAAGTCAGATTTGTTGTTGTTGTTTGTGTTGTTTTATTTGCCCTTAGTCAAGCTTAACTGCTCTCTGCTTCACCCCACCCCACCCCACCCCCAACCCCTAGTGTGTGAAACTAGCTATGAGTGCAAGACCCAGGCGGCAGATCCTTGTCCTTTGTGTCTTTATGGACTTGTGTGCCACTTGCCTCTTTATTTTCAGATTTGTTCTAAGATCCTGGTTCTCCACCCAAGTGCAGTAGGTATAGAGCCCCTGTTCCCAGGAGGCTAAGTCCTGCTGGGCACGCAGCCCTCACTGGAGAGGAGGGCCCACTGTGCAGAGAGGGAGATGGGCAGACTGGAAGTAAGGAGGGGTCACAACCAGGAGCAGTGGTAGGCGGTGGGCACCCAAGGGCTTGCTGGTAATGATGTCTTTGCTGCCAGCTCTGGAAAGAAACCCAGGTAGCCCGGCTATGGCAACAATGGGTATATTGTTCAGATGCCAGGTCTCTGCCTGGCCTTATCTCCCTGTTGCCTGAGAAAATGTTGATCCTCAAAGTATAGCTGGTAGCATGTTCCCGACGCTTCCACAGAGGGTTCCCATGGAGGGCCGCCGGCTTGTGGTGACTGGGCACCCAGGCCTGCCTTGCTGAGGAACCTGCTATTAGACTAAACAACCGAGTGGAAACCGTCCTTCCAGGGAGCTACTGCCTCTGCCCTATCCTGGCCCAGAGCGGGCCTGTGGTCCTCACGCTGCCCTCAACCAGGCCTCCTCCTGCCCCGGCACATGCTGTCCCCACCTGAAGGACACACCCTGCTTCTGTCTGCCCAGCCTGGCAGCACACACCTGGGTGCGCATGGGCGGTCCCGGGGACCCTTGACATCTGACTGGTCCTCAGACCACACCTGTCCCTCACAACAAGGAAATCTGAATCTCTGTGGGTGGCAACTGGGAGCTAAAATTCAGCTCAAATGGTCCAAATGCACATCCAGGGCTGTTCCCTAAAGTTAGAATTAGTCACTAGGTCATTTCTTTCCGTTAAAAAGGGCCTACTTGATGGTCTATTCTTCCAGGAAGCCTTCCTGAACTTACCCTATGCTGTTGACCCTCTCTGAATGTCTGTGAGTCATCTGAGGAGTAGTCACTAGGCACCATGCAGTCTGTTTTAGATCAGATGGGAGATAAGAAGCACAATTCAAAGGCTTCAGGTGACACACCTAGTTGAACGTACACACTACCATGTACAAAGATCTGGGTTCAAGCCCCTGGTTCTCACCTACCAGGGGAAAGGGAGGAGGAGCTTCATGAGCAATGAAGCAAGACTGCAGGTCTCTCTTGCACTCACTCTCCATCTCCCCCTTCTCTCTTCCTTTCTGTTCTATCAAAGAATAGGAAAGAAAAGGAAGGCAGGGGAGTGGGGGAGGAGGCGGAGGGGAGGGGAGGAGAGAGGAGAGGAGAGGAGAGGAGAGGAGAGGAGAGGAGAGGAGAGGAGAGGAGAGGAGAGGGCCAGGGGCCAGGGGGTGGCACACGGAGTTTAACAAACAGTACTAAGCACAAGGACCTGAGCAAAAATCCGGTTTCAAGCCTCCAGCTCCCTACCTGCAGAGGGAGACACTTCACAAGCTACATAGCAGCTCTGTAGGTGTCTTTCTCTCTCCTTCTCTATCTCCCCCTCCTCTCTCAATTTCTCTCTGTCCTATCCAATAAAATGGAAAAATGGCCACCAGGAACAGTGGATTTGTAGTGCCAGCACTGAGCCCCAGCAATAACTCTGGAGGCAAAAAATAAATAAAAATTAAAAGAGAGAGAGGGGGAGAATGAGTGCCGGGAGGAGTAGATTCATTGTGCAGGCACCAAGCCCAAGCAATAATCCTGGTAACAATAAAACCCTTGTTGTTGTTTTTGTTGTTGTATTCTTAAAAAAAAAAAAAAAAAACAGAATCCAGGCTATGCCTCTTACCAGCTGTATATCCTAGGTCTCAGTCTAAGACATAGTTGTTTCCTCAGCAAAATAGGCATTAATAATAGTACCTACTTCACAGGCTGTTATAAGATGCTCTTATGGACAGATTCCAACCTCAAGCCCTACTCCCCACAGCTCCTCAATTTTTTGAAACTGCAGGTTCCCACAAACCCAGAGTGTGAATCAGTTTCCTGGGATCTTCGCTTTGGGTCCGCCCACTCCTTCTATTTTCTGGTGTGCTGGGAAGATGCACCTCTCTTCAAACTCTTCCTGGAAAATTCCCGAGGCTCTAAGTCTGACCTTACAAAGAGCCCGGAGAAACGGTGAGGGGCAGAGAATCACCCCAGGTGACCTCCCACCCCCAGGAGACAGCACATCTTCATTAGAAGCTGCTCTGGCCAGGTGGGTCAGAGCCTTCCCTGGCTGTAGGCTGCCACGGAGGACACAACCAGACAGTATTGTGGGGCTTTCACTGTTCAGCAAGCACTTACTTCTCCAGGTTGTAATATAGCAAGAGGCCCCTGTGAGATGTGTGATTTTCTCTATCTGCCAGATGATTTCTCCAAAGTCATGATTAGCAAGGATAAGCTCTGGAGTTGACAGTATATATTAAAAAGTGAACATAGGGGCTGGGAGAGAGCTGAACCAGTAGAGCACAGGTACTGGCTGGTCCAGGGCTCAAGTCTGAGCAACACATGGGATTACCATGTACAGTACCAGGGGAGCTTCATGGATGGTGGAGCAGTCCTAGCATATCCTTCCTCTGTGTGTCTGTCTCTCTTGAAATAAAGTTCTAAGAACAGGTAGTTAGGGGCCAGGGAGATACCACAGTCGTAGCACGTCAAACTTGGATGTCTGAGACCCCAGAATCTCCAGACCAGTTCTTTTATTTTTTGCTTCCAGGGTTATTGCTGGGGCTTGGTGCCTGCACTAGGAATCCACTGCTCCTGGAAGCTATTCTTTTCCCTTTTGTTGCCCTTGTTGTTTATCGTTGTTGTTCTTATTATTGTTGTTATTGCTATCGTTGTTGAGTAGGACAGAGAGAAATTGAGAGAGGAGAGGAAGACAAAAAGGGGGAGAGAAAGATAGACACCTGCAGACCTGCTTCACCCATTGTGAAGCTACCCCCATGCAGGTAGGGAGCTGGTGACTTGAACCAGGATCCTTATGCTGGTCCTTGTGCTTCGCGCCATGTGTGCTTAACCCGCTGTGTCGCCACCCGCCCCCCCCAGATCAGTTCTTAGCACCACCATAAGCCAGAGCTAAGTAGTTCTTTAGTCTCCTCCCCCCTTCTCTCCTGTGAAAGTAATTAAATATATAAATAACTGTTTTTTAAAAACTGGGCCAAGGAGACTGCTTGGCAATATTTCATGTATTTAAGATGCCGAGTTCCATGTGTTCCTTTGCCAGTACTTCAGAGAAAGAAAAAGAAATTAGACATAATATAAATATCCAAAAATAGAGAAATGGTTGATTCATGAGCATACGCATATACTGTTGACTACTGTGTAACCATTAAAATCATGTTTTCAAATAATTTTGAGAGCATGGGGAAAGGTTGCTAGTAGACTCATTGCAAAAGGCAGGTCATACTATTTGATGTTGGGTTTGAGCATGGAAGCATTTGTTGGCACCTGTATGAATACAGATTAGACGTGCATAAAACCAGAAATGTTGCTTCGTTCCTTCTGGTCCTGCTTCCCGCCACACAGGCCAGCCCCCTGAGGTCTCCCACGTGAAGGTGTTGGGACAGTGTGCTGTTTGTGAATGCACTTCTGTGAAATGTGACAGCAGGAGGGAGAATAACCAGAATCTTGCCAGTAAGTGGTGTTTATAAAGTTTTTTTTTTATTATTTTCGGTTTTCTTAAAAATAACATTTGATTTCCTTTATGCATGTGTGGAGTGTACTTGTTTCCTTAGGCTGAGTAGTAGGCAGATAAAGACAACACAAGGGGGGGGGTCCCCCAGAGGAGCTGGGGGTTGGGCTGTGAGGGAGCGCAGGGGAAGGGTGGGGGTGACCCACAGAGCGCTTGAGTGCCCGTCAATGCACACACATGGCCTAGCACTTGGTTTTTCGAGTATTTTTTAAAGACATCTAGAATTACTTAGAGATACGATTTCAGCACTTAAATATACAGACGGAAACCCAAGCACTTGAACACAATTCTTAACTCTAAGCTCAGTTATTGCACATAACACAGTTTAAGTAGCTTCAGGCTATAAAGCAGCTTGCTCAGGACGTCTCGAGTCTCTTCTTGTACCCCCATGCCCCTGTGTCTCTTCCCTTTGAACCCCTGCCAGCCCATGGCCTCCCTGTCAGGGCAGGTGTCCATGGACTAGTCATTCCTTCTCCCTAAGGGCTGGGGGCAAAGCTCTGGTGAAATGGAAAGTTCCCACATGGATACTGACGGGCCCCACCCACTCAGAGGTGAACTCTGGAAGCAAATGGGCACATGGAAGGCTGAGCAGGTGGCCTGCTCACCGAGAGCAGGTGGGCATGGGAAGGACGTTTGACCCCCCACACACACACCGCGCCCTCTTCCCACAGGTGGTCACAGCCTTAGCAGGACAGCAGGGGGCAGTCAGGACGTCCCATCCACACTCATTAACGCCCCCCACTTCTTTGTGCCCCTTCCCCAGTATCACCCTTGGACCCATTCTGAGTGGTCTCTCAAGGCACATTTATTCTTTGCTACTCAAAGCCACCCCCTCCTCGACATCCCCACCTCTCCCAGCACCTGTGTGTGCTAGGGGACCCCAGGGAAGCTCTGGGGTCAAGCAAGGAGCTGGTCTTCCAAACTTCCCATTGAGCATGCTTCAGCACTGCTCCACCAGTCTGAGCCAGGGCAGCAGGGGCAGGAGGACAAGACATCCAAAGAGAGAGACATGGGATGGACCAGAGGCAGGTAGCTTAGTCCAGGGCGTGAATCCAGGACTTGCGGGTGGGGAGCTGCAGCCTCATCCAGGAAGAAGCACAGGGCTGCTCTGCTGAGCAGTCACTTAAGGCTTGCAAGCCCTCAGGGTCACACTGCTTTTGCCTGTCTCCAGGTGGCCCCAGTCTCAGAGACAGAAGTGAAGAGCAAGAGTGAGGGTTTCAGACACAGGACAAGGCCAGCCCCCTGCAGTCCCTCCAGACTCTAGCTCAGTGTCTTTCACTTTCTTTCTACAACATATTTACAAGGTCGTAAAAACGTGCGCAGCTGGAAGGACCCAGAGACGCAGAGGGAGCATGTGCTCCCAGGAGGGAAGCAGTAAGAGGGTACAGGGGCCCCTTCCTCTCTGCTCACCTCCACCCCCAGAGGCCCCAGAATCTTCTAGAGATACCTCCCCCAGAAGGGCAGGTACAGACATCTGAGCTGGGGCAGAGGGAAGAGACTTCAACCCTAGCGAGAGCAGAAAGTTTCAAGTAGCTCTGAGTGAGAGGAGCTGCTACTCAAGAGAGCAGAGGACCTCTCCCTGAACTGAGCTGGGGCCACAGGGAGAGGGAACAGGCAGGGCAGGGCACAGGAGCACATGGGGGATCTGGAACAGAGCGACACCTTAACGGTCAGGGCTGTGCTGCGGATTAAGAAGCAGTTTATGGAACTAATTAGAGTTTCATTATTTTCCTCAAGAGAGGACTTGGATGTTGTTGATTCCTTGGTGGAGCAAAGGGGCGGCGGGCTGGGTGAAGTTCTTCCATTAAGTCCAACAGACACAGCAGGTGCTGCACAAGCTGGGGAGAGCCAGGCTGGGAACCATCCCAGGGAACCTCATTGTGTGGTGTGTGCCCCTCATCCTGCAGCCCACTCAACGCATACGGCATCTCCTCACATCCCAGGCCCCAGAAATGGCCCATAGACTGACTTACTCTCTCTCTCTCACACACACACACACACACACACACACACACACACACACACACACACACAGCACTCAGCATACACCTATGAACTTCAGAAGCCCCAGTACTAGCAAGAATTTTTTAACCAAGCTATTAAGAGATTTGCTTCAATAGGAGAACTGGAAAGATTGGGGGTGGAGGTGAAGGACATGAGACATTTTCTCATTCACCCTGACAGGGAGATTGGGGAATCACAAGGTATGAAGCCTGGCTTCCCCAGGCCCATGGCCTTTGGCTTTTCACAGCTCCTGAACACTGCAGAGCCTGGAAGAGGCTGTTCAGTAATCTTATGGTGCCCTCAGAGGAGACAAAGGGAAACTTCAGGAGTTTAGGTTTGTGGGTCCTCTTTTTTGAGGGAAGCGATAGAGAGAGATCCTGGTTTCAGAGAAAGCAGGAAGGATGCATCTCCCCACTGCTCCTCCCTCACAAGGCTTCTGGGACAACTGTTCAGAGGGAAGCATTTCAAGTTAAGGGTTGAGGTGAGGAGGTGGCACATACACCCACCCCTGTCCACGGTCCCGGATCTTCAAGGGCTGCCTCATCCATGACTCAGAGCAGGTGAGGGGGGCTAGGGAGGGGGCAGGGCAGGGCCTCGCCCCATGAGGCCAAGCAGAGGTCACCTGCATACACACCACCTGCAAGAAGCAGCCCAGGCCAGGACACCACCTGACACCCAGGAAGGGGCTGAACTGGGCTGGGGTTAGACATTCAGGACTACCCTGTCCCCAGCGCTCAGCCTGTGATAGCAGACTCTCTATGATGAGTCGGCCCCTTCTGCCCTGCTTCACCACAGGCAACACTGGCCAGGTCTTCCCCATTCCCTGCCTCTCAGCTTCTGCCCCCATGCTCATTCCTGGCAACCTCCCGCCACACTGGCTCAGGGTAGGAGGGTTGCCAGAGCACTGAGGAATTCAGCAAAGGGGCAGGGCTTGCTGTGGAAGGTGAACCAGTGCAGCTCAGTGGAGACTGGCAGGGTGTCACAGCCAAACTAGTTCAGCTTCTAGGGCACACACCTCTCTCACCCCCACTTGATGACCCCCCTGACGCTGTCAAGTAGAGAGCTGGATGCCCTCCCTCCCCTCTGCACTGAGGACATACCCACAAGCTAGAGCTGGACTCCAGAAGGAGGAGGGAGAAGGGCAGGCAGGGGTCAGAGGCTGGTGGAGCTGTGAATAGCAAATTTCACATCAGGACAAGACCATCCAGTTGAGTTTAGATGGGGCCAGGGGTTGTGAGTAGAATTCATTCCTTTTTACCTTGTGGTACTGTATATATGTGTGAATATATATATATTTTTTTTTAAATCCACAACAAATAGAAATGAAACAACTACAAGAAGGCCAAATGGGGCTTCTGGACAACTCACTGCCAGGTACAGTGTGAGCCAAGGACATATCTGTCAATACATGCCACACGTGCACACACACATGAACCACACACACCATGCACACTCACACACCCAGTTCTCCCTTTTGAAGCCAGGGTCCTTTTGACAGTCCTTTCCGGATCCATTCACTAAGCTGCCTGCTTTGTCCTGGTCTCTGCTGGCCCAGCTCCCCCTCAGCCATCTACCAGATATAACCCCCGTCGTCCGCCTCGCCTGCCTCGCCCTCCTCTTCCTCGGCCTCCTCGCCTGCTTCCTCTGTCTCCTTCTCCTCCTCATCCTCCCAGCCAACGCCGCTGCCAAAGTCCCCAGAGAAGCCCACAATGTCATCTGTGAAGTGAATAAATCAACGGAAAGTTAGAACCCTGCTGGTTGCCGCTCCTCTCAGCCAGTGGGGAATCACACCACACGCAGATAGGCCCCCAGATGCAGATCAGACTCCCTACCCACCCCCCACATCATGTCGGGGGCCTGTCCTTACCACAGTCAGGGCTTCTGTGTGTACGGGTGCCAGTCAGCTCCAAGCCCAGCTGGTCAACACACCAGCAGTCGCCACTGCTCTGGTCACACTGCATCTTCCGGTAGTAGCCGTCTTCATCACAGCTTGGGATGAAGACCCCTGAATGAAACAGTAAGAACAAGGTCCAGTGGCGTAGACTGGACCTCCCACCAGAGTCTAGCCAACCCAAGTACTCACCATCCCACAAACAGATGTCCAGGGATTGAGTGAGCACAGAGGAGAAAGCTTGTCTCCCTAAATAACTTTCAAGAGAGAGTTCATCCTCATCCACCATTTCCTCCACTCTGTGGCCCAAGTCTTGCAGGATGGTCAGTCTGACCCCATCACACTCCAGGCCCTGGATCCTACAGCTGCTCCTGTGACCAGGCTGCCCACCACCAGCAATGCCAGCTTCTCCTCTCCCCTCCCCTAATTCTAAGCTCCCTTTGGGGCCTGTCTGCTTACCCCCCACCCTAGGCCCCCAGAACTGCTGGTCCTCTGTCTACCCAATGGATGTCTTTTTTTAAATTTATTTATTTATTCCCTTTTTGTTGCCCTTGTTGTTTTATTGTTGTAGTTATTGTTGTTGTCATTGTTGGATAGGACAGAGAGAAATGGAGAGAGGAGGGGAAGACAGAGAGGAGGAGAGAAAGACACGACACCTACAGACCTGCTTCACCACCTGTGAAGCGACTCCCCTGCAGGTGGGGAGCCGGGGTTCGAACCGGGATCCTTATGCGGGTCCTTGTGCTTTGCGCCACCTGCGCTTAACCCGCTGCGCTACAGCCCGACTCCCCCAATGGATGTCTTTTAAGGTCACTCTGAGCAGCCAGAGACAGACTCTGCTTCGTGGAGAGTGCAGAAATGATAAACAGAAACGACAAACCCAGGTACAGTAGGCTAGGAGGGCACAGAGAATGCTGAGAAGGAACGGCACTCAGGGAAGAAAGGGGAAGAAGCAGTGCTGACACCCTCCCCTGAGGCCACTGGCTTCACACTCAGCCCACTTTGAGGGACCATCCTAATGTCTGGCTTCAGGCACCACCCAGCCACTCACAAGTGACTAAGAGGTCCATCTGCTCTTCATTCAGCCACCAGGGTCTTTGTTTCTGTTCCTCAAGAACCTCAAGCTTTTCCCTCCCCTTGGCTCTGTACTTAACAGGCTCATCCTCATCCCTTGGGTCTCCTTCTGACCATCAGCTCCCCAGAGAGGCTTTTACTATCTATCCCACAGGCTAAGTGCTGTCCACTTATACTCCTCTTCGGCACCACCTGCAGGCTATAGTTGGTAGTTCTGTGGTTTGGGTGTGTCCACCTGTGATCTGTGTTTCCCCTAGTAGCCTGTGTGCTTTATGTGGTCAGGCACCAAGTCCACCTCGCCCATCAGTTCTGAGTCAGGGTAGGTTTGCTGGACTGACACTCAAGTGTGTGTTAAATACAAGAGCTCCTGCTCAGGTGGGGCCTCACTGGAGCTCAACCACACCCTAGAGGAATGGAATGGCAGGGGGGGGCTGGGTGGTGGCACACCTGGTTAAGCACACATAGTACTAAGCACAAGGACCCAAGTTCCAGACTCCGCTTCCCATCTGCAGTAAGTCCACTTCAAGAGCAGTGGAGCAGGTCTGCAGATGTGTCTATCTTTTGCTTTCCCTCTCAGTCTCCTCTTCCCTCTCAATTTCTCTCTGTCCTATCAGATAAAAAGACAAAGAAAGAATGGAAGGAAGGAAGGAAGGAAGGAAGGAAGGAAGGAAGGAAGGAAGGAAGGGAGGGAGGGAGGAATAAAGAAGGAAAGAAAAAGGAAGTAATAGGATGGGATGGGAAGGAATGGGGGATTTGAGTCCTAACCTCCAACCCTGGCACAGGTAGGCACAACATTAGTGTTTAAAACACACTTATTAGGGGGTCGGGCGGTGGCACAGTGGGTTAAGCACACGTGGCGCAAAGTGCAGGGACCGGTGTAAGGATCCCGGTTCGAGCCCCCGGCTCCCCACCTGCAGGGGAGTCGCTTCACAGGCGGTGAAGCAGGTCTGCAGGTGTCTGTCTTTCTCTCCCCCTCTCTCTGTCTTCCCCTCCTCTCTCCATTTCTCTCTGTCCTATCCAACAACAAAGCAACGTCAACAATGGCAATAATAATAACCGCAACGAGGCTGCAACAACTAGGGCAACAAAAAGGGGGGAAAATGGCCTCCAGGAACGGTGGATTCATGGTGCAGGCACCGAGCCCAGCAATAACCCTGGAGGGAAAAAAAAAAAAAACACTTATTAAATGGAGGAGGTGACTCAGCAGTAAAGTGTGCCTTGCCTGTGTGAGGACCAGGGTTTGAGTCCCAGGGGTGCATATAAATAAAGGACAGAGCTGGATAGATAGTTTACCAGGCATATACCTCACCATGTGCATGACCCAAGTTGGAGCCCCAATACCATATGGGAGTGCCACAAGACCAGGGGCATCTCCAGTTCTGTGGTGTCTCTCCTTCTTTCTGCCTATCTCAGGAGTAAGGAATTTCTTTTAATGATGTGTTTTTTTATTTATTTTCTCTTTTCTTGCCCTTGTTGTAGTTATTATTGTTTTAGTTATTGATGTCATTGTTAGATAGGACAGAGAGAAATGGAGAGAGGAGGGGAAGACAGAGAGGGGGAGAGAAAAACAGACACCTGCAGACCTGCTTCACTGCCTGCAGGTGGGGAGCTGGGTTTCGAACTGGGATCCTTACGCCACTCCTTGTGCTTTGCGCCACATGCACTTAACCCACTGCACTACTGCCTGACTCCCATGAGGAATTTTTTTTTTCTGCCCAGGGCCATTTGGATATGTATAACATCATTTACAGGTAACACAAAACCATCAATTAAAAAATTAGCACTTAGTTAACTTAACCTTAAAGTTTATCACTTACTGTTACTATGAAAAAAAAAAAAAAAACCTCCTAGATGGATTGAATCTCACTTGTGGTTGCCTTGGCATCGTCAGACCAATGATTCTATGGGTTGTACATGGCTCAGATATTCCCCACGACTGTTTTATCTGAATGAAAAAGTCAGCCCGGGAGTAGTAAAATCATATTACGTACAAGGCTTCAATCCCACAAAGAAAAAAAGAAACTGAAACATCCTAAGTGGTGGAACACTGCTTGGCTGTTCTCTCTCTCTCTCTCTCTCTCTCTCTCTCTCTCTCTCTTTTTCACACACACACACACACACACACACACACACACACACACTTATTGAGGGACTGACTAGGAGACCCTGCTCACCACAAGGATCAAAGCAGGAGAGGAGTTTCCCTCTCCTATCTTCCTAGACTGGGGCTGTGTCCAGGCTCAGTGCCTTCAAGAACGCCCAGGGACTAAAGCCTAAGGGCGCTAGAAGGACCCAGGGGCCCCCAACCCTGACTCTAGTGCCTGCCCAGCTTCCTCACCTGGCTTCTTCTTGGCAGCCTCCTGGATCTGGATGCGCTCCAGCTCTGCCAGGCAGGGGGGCTCTGTGGGAAGAGAAGCAGCCGCTGGTGGGAATGAGTGCAGACAGGACTCCCTAATGCTCCTCACTTCACCCCCACCCCCATCCTTAGACCTGAAAACTCAAGCAGGAGGCTCAGCAAGATGAAAGGCTTTGTCTGTTCCAAGGCCACCTTTTGGGGGTGGTGGGAGGTGCTGTTCTTTCTAAGATTCCCCAAGCTTGATGCAGGAGCTCTGCTGGATGAGAACACGCAGGAAACTGGGAGAGGCCGTTCCTAGGCTGCAGGGTGAGGGAACTGGGGTCCCCTGTTCTCTCTGACAATGCTGGGAACCCAAAGGACGAGTAGAGTTGGGGTGAATTCATAGATGCCCCAGAGTGAGAAGTCTTTTTTAAAATTTATTTATTTTCCCTTTTGTTGCTCTTGTTGTAGTTATTATTATTGTTGTTGTTGATGTCATTGTTGTTGGATAGGACAGAGAGAAATGGAGAGAGGAGGGGAAGACAGAAGGTGGAGAGAAAGATAGACACCTGCAGACCTGCTTCACCGCCTGTGAAGCGACTCCCCTGCAGGTGGGGAGCCGGGGGTTTGAACCGGGATCCTTACGCCGGTCCTTGCACATTGCGCTGCATGCGCTTAACCCGCTACACTATCACCGGATTCCCAAGTGAGAAGTCTTTAAAAAAATGTCCAGGCTAGAGGGAACAGTAAGACGGAAGCCCGGAAATAACTGGCAGCCAAATCTAATTTATCTGTAATCTTGAGAAGTCTCCAAGCCTTTCCCAACTGGAGTACTGGTAGGAAAATGAGACAGGTCCTCAGTCTACTGCCTCAGAAGGCTGCTGTCCAGAATGGGCATAAGAGCCCCCAAGGCCTGGCAAACAAAATGTTCTGGAGCCGTGCAGATGGAAGGAAGGCTGGGCAGTTAGAGGCAGTGAGCAGATCAAAGTGTCTGGAGGTGAACCAGAGCTCTGTGACTTATGCAGTGCTCTACACCCAGATTTTTCTTTGTTCATCTTCACAGGGTCTCCCAGACAGGGGTTGTTATCTCAGATTCAAATGCAGAAACTGATTCTCAGAGAGCCTGGAACAAGGGCAGAGCCTGCACTGGAGGGTAGGGGGCCCCATGTCTAGATGAGGGAATCACACTCACTCTCCCTCCAGAAGCAGAAGCACCACTCAGCGGTGGAGACCCGGCCATCCTTGTAGGTGTCGCAGGAGTTGAAGAAGGGGCGGATGCAGACCTCATACTTGTCCAGATTGATGGCAGCCAGCTCCACCTGGTCCAGGAAGAGGTCAGCACTGGTGTCCAGCTTGGAGAACATCCAGCCAATGGAGTCCTTGCAGCTGGCCCCCAGACTCTTGTCCAGACCTGGAAGAAAAGAGGTTCAAGATTTAAACATGCCCAAGGAAACCTGTTCACCCCTTCTCCCATCCATCTATTGTCCCACCTCCTCCGTCAGTTCGTTCCCTTCATTTAAGATCACAGCAGTTCAATGTTGAACCACAGGGTTGAGAAACTCAAGAATAGAGGTCCATCTTCCTAACTCTGCATAGGGCTGTAAACCTTGTTTGATAAGCCCTTCAGGAAACACAATTCCTTGCCTTCTGTTGACCACCTATTTCAGGGTTTAAGCTCCCTACGTCCATTTTTTTAATTTTTAAAAATATATTTTATTTATTTATTTTCCCTTTTGTTGCCCTTGTTTTTTATTGTTGTTGTTGATGTCGTCGTTGTTGGATAGAACAGGGAGAAATGGAGAAAGGCGGGGAAGACAGGGAGAGGGAAAGAAAGACACCTGCAGACCTGCTTCATCGCCTGTGAAGCGACTCCCCTGCAGGTGGGGAATCTTAATGCCGGTCCTTGCGCTTTGCGCATGTGCGTTTAACCCTTTGCGCTACCGCCGGACTCCCCCCTCCATCCATTTTAAGAAGCTCTTCCTATTAATTAATTTTCACCTTCTGGAACCTAGGCTTTTACACACGCACACACACACGCACACGCACACGCACACACACACACACACCAGCCCCAGGTAAAGAATAGCTTCCATACCTCTGGGCAGGCCAGATCCACTGCTGGCTGAGCCATTCTGCTTGGAGTTCTCATGAAGGAGTTGGAACCAGTCCCGCAGCCGGTCCCCCAGGTCAGCCAGGTCCTGCCCGGTGCATGTCTCTGCAGTGAGCACAGCAGGGTAAAGGGGGTGAAGACTGAAGGTGAGGTGAAGCAGACAGCACTGACACAGCTAGGAACGTTATTCCACAGTCCAGGAAGCAGGGGAGTTAGAAGTCAGGGACTCCCACCTTCCTCTCCCCGCTCCTTTCTAGTCCCAAGTGAGGTTCCCCATAGCTAAGATGCTGTCCCCACCCCACCCCTGACAGCCAGGTAAAAGAAATGAGAATTAAGGCCCAAACCTTCCTGCTGGATATTAACCCCACAGATTCCCCAGCCCTTCTTTCCCCTGACTCCACTCATCTCCCTTCCTGTTGAGCAAACTTCTCTTCTGACCGCAGAATCTCAAAGAGGGCAGGACAGGAGGGCATTCCCAGCCTGGCTGTGGCCTGGGGGCCTCTTTACCTGGTTTGCCATCGGTGGTGGAGGTGGCAGCTTGCTCCGTAGGGCAGGGGCAGGGACCCTCGCATCTTACTGTCAGCTGTTTGCTGCTCAGGCACACCTGCTGCTCCAGCTTACACTGTGAGAAGAAGGGCAACAAGGGGTGGGGGACTTTCCTCATGAGTCCCCACAGCTGGGTGGGGGGAACCTCTCAATGTCATTGTGGCAGTCACATCTGCCTCGCCATTAGATGTGGGTGGACAGCACTCACAAGCAGCCTGGTGGGGTCCTCCTAGTCCCTTTGGGAGCTACCAGTATGCAGTGGCAACAGGCAGAAGCTCCAGGAAGAGGAACCCCAAGAACTGATGGCTCCTAGGAAGGTCACACTGCAGCATCTCTGCATGCGTTTCTTTCCCAGAATATCTTCTCCCCACCCCCAGCCTTTACTGAAAAGCATGCTTGTTGTATGGTTTTTCTGAGGGGTTCATTGACCTCTAATACTTTTAACACATTTCCCCCCTAGTCAGCCCGATTCTCCTTTCAGACCAACTATTTGTTGCTGCTTTTCTGCTCCGTTCTGGCATATGATGGTGCTGGGGATTGAACCTGGGACCTCAGAGCCTCAGGCATGAACTACTTTTTTTGTTTGTTTGTTTGTTTTTGCTTCCAGGGTTATTGCTGGGGCTCAACCTACAGATCTGCTTCACAGCTTGTGAGAAGACCTGCCTGCAAGTAGCGAACCAAGTGCTAGAACCGGGATCCTTGCACTGGTCCCTATGCTTTGCACTATCTGCACTTAACCCAATTTGCTACCCCACCCCCTGGATGACCGACTTATAACATAATCACTCAGCTATTTCCCCATTCTATGAGCCAGCTATTAATGAGAACTAAGCCATTATGGCATTTGACAACATCTCCCAGACAATGAGGAAGGAACTCTTTTTTAAGCCTCTCCAGTGCAGGCGTTTAGAAAGGGCCAGGGACTTGCCCAAGGTCATAAGGCTGGGCTGGAAGCTAGACCTGCTGATGATATCTGACTCCCCCCCACACACACACACACACACGCACACCCACCCCACACACAGACAACAGCTCCTGACCAAGCCTGGCTCTGTACTTCAGTGTATGACACAGGCTTCCTGCTTTTCCTTCTCTACCAGCTCTGTTTGTCTCTTCCCAGCTTCCTCAACAAAATTTCTATCTCGGCCTCTTGCTAATTCTCACCCAATCCCTCTCCTCACCTGGAATAACTCATTCCCTCCAGCAATTTCAGTCACCCATAGTGGGTGATTCTTTAATCTCCATCTCACATCCCTAAACCCTAAAATCCAACATCAAAAGCCATACTACTCTCAACACCTCATTGATAACAGAAGTATATTCACAAGTACCACCTGGATTGCTATGTTCAATTCATAGATATGCACACATGTATATATATTACTACCAGGTTATTGCTGGGGGTCCGTGCCTACACAACAAAGCCACCACTCCTGGAAGCCATATTTTCCTTTCCTTCTGTTCTCTCTCATCCTTTTTTTTTTAAAAAAGATTTTTAATATTTATTTATTCCCTTTTGTTGCCCTTGTTTTATTGTTGTGGTTATTATTGTTGTTATTATTGCTGTCAGAGTTGTTGGATAGGACAAAGAGAAATGGAGAGAGGAGGGGAAGACAGAGAGGGGGAGAGAAAGATAGACACCTGCAGACCTGCTTCACCGCTTGTGAAGCGACTCCCCTGCAGGGACCAGGGGCTCAAACTGGGATCCTTACGCCAGTCCTTATACTTTGCGCCACCTGTGCGTTACCACCCGACTCCCCCCCTTTTTTTTAAGAGTCAGAGAGAAAGAGAGAGAGGAGTGAAGAAGAGAGACAGAGGCAGAGAGCACTGCTTCACCAATAGTGAAGTTTTCTCCCTGTAGGTGGGGACCAGGAGGCACTGGTCACATGTGCACTCTACTGAGTGTGCCACTGCCTGGTCCTTATAAAATTTCCTCATGAGTATTATCTCATTGAATCCCCCAAAGGTGGGAGTTCATTTCCCTGGCAACCATTCCTTCCCACGTGATTGTCTCCTGCACCCATCCTGCCCCAGAACCCAGTACCTGCTGGCGGACACTATCTCCCCTATGTAGGAATCCACCTCTGGAAAGTTCTACCCTTCACCCCACAGCAACAGGATAACAGAGTTCCTGCCTTCCACAGCCCTTAGTACTTTCAAGGGAACTTATCTCACTGCTCTGTGACTTAAATCACCTGCCCGTATCTCTCTTCCAGGCCACATCCTCCAACTACACCTGCCTGAGATTTGAGGCAGGGTCTGGCTCAGACTCTCAGGTAGCTTCAGCCCAAGGCTCAGGTGTCTAGACTATAGATGATCACAATGAATGCAGTGACCAAGCTCATCTGGCCCCACAGTAGCACCAGGAGCTCTTCAGAAGATTCCAGCAGGGCCACCTCTTTGCTCCCTGGGACTCTGGGTACATCCCAGCCTGGCCCAGACAGGACTAGTGTGCTCACCACTGAGCTGTAAGTGTGGCCATCAGAGCCACAGACAGATGCAAGTTGAGCCATGTGACAGGGCTTGCAGACGGTGTCTTTGTTTCCATGGAGCTTCAGGGCAGGCTGCTTGATCCTACGCGAGAAGAGGGATGGGGAGGGCATAGGATGGAGGTGAAAATGAGGGAGGGACAGAGTACCTGCTCCAACAGGAAGCTGACCTTGGGTTGGGGAGCTGTCTCAGTGGTAAAGCATAGCACTTGCGTGCATGATGTCCCAGGTTTGACCCTGGCACCACATATGCTAGAGCTGGACCATGCTCTCATCTCTCTCATAGAAAAAATTAAAAATGAACTTTTAGGAATTTTTAAATATTTGTTCATTGGATAGAGATAGCCAGAAATCAAGAGGGGGGTGAAAAAGAGGGAGAGAGAGAGACACCAGCAGCCCTGCTTCACCATTCGCACAGCTTTCCCCCTGCAGGTGGGGACCAGGGACTTGAACCCGGGTCTTTGTGCATTATAATGTGTACACTCCACCAGGCACACTACCACTTGGCCCTAGAATTACTTTTAAATGATATTTCTCTTTCTTTCCTCCTTCTTTCCTTCGTTCCTTACTCTCCTTCTTTCTTTCTTTCTTTCTTTCTTCCTTCCTTCCTTCCTTCCTTCCTTCGTTTCTCTTTTCTCCAGGGTTATCGCTGGGGCTCGGTGCCGGCACTATAGCACTAAGAACCCACCACTCCTGGTGGATATTTTTTCCATTTTTTTCTATTGGATAGGACTGAGATAAATTGAGAAGGGAGGGGGAGATAAAGAGAAAGGGAGTGGTCCAAGAGGTAGCACAGTGGATAGAACATTGGATTCTCAACCATGAGGTCCTGAGTTCAATCCCTGGCAACACATGTACCAGAGTGATGTCTGGATCTTTCTCTCTCTCCTTTCTTTCGCATGCATAAATAAATAAACTCTTTTAAAAAAAAAAGAGGGAGAGAGACAGACAGAGAGACACCTACAGACCTGTTTCACCACTTGTGAAGCGATCCCCCTGCAGATGGGGAGCGGGGCTCAAACAAGGTTCCTTGTGCAGGTCCTTGCACTTTGTACTATGTGCACTTAACCTGGTGCGCCACCACCGACCCCCTTAAATAATACCTTTTAATTTGTTGAATAGCAACAAGTAGAGAGGAATGAATAGGGTTGGGGGAGATAGAAAGAGAGAGAGGGAGACCAGCAGTTCATGAAACTTTCCACCTACAGGTGAGAATTGGGGGTTTGAACCTGGGTCCTTGTGTATTGTAGTACATGTGCTCTACCAGGTGCACCACCACTCAGCCCCTAAAAAGGGATTCTGAATACTTAAGAAAAAAAATGGGACGGGGAGAGTCGGGTGGTAGTGCAGCAGGTTAAACTCTCATGGCGCAAAGCGCAAGGAATGGCATAAGGATCCCGGTTCAAGCCCCCGGCTCCCCACCTGCAGGGGAGTTACTTCACAGGCGGTGAAGCAGGTCTGCAGGTGTCTGTCTTTCTCTCCCCCTCTCTGTCTTCCCCTCCTCTCTCCATTTCTCTCTGTCCTATCCAACAATCACGACATCAATAATAACTACAACAATAAAACAACAAGGGCAACAAAAGGGAATAAACAAATAAATATTTTTTTAAAAAAAAAGTAGAAGAAAAGACCTGGCAATCTATGGCAGATACAGCTGCCTGCCTCCCACATTCCCCCATCACTCCCAACCATACCTCCCTCCAGTTCACGGGAAAGAGCCCACTGGGCAGGGCTACAGGCTCCCTGCTTCCCCTTTACCAGGGGCTACTGAGTCCAGCAGGGCCTTTAGCAAGACGTAAAAAGGAATTTTACGTCTTCATTTTGTTCAAGGGATCAGAACAAAGCAGAGGTTGCAAACTAATGGTCCTTGGGCCACGTTTGACTTTTAGATTCATTTTGCTTAGATCCCATGGGTTTCGTTTTTAATGGAGTTATTCACCAGCATCTACACAATGGAAGAGTTCACACAAAAATCTGGGTTCCTGGCCTTTATTAGAAACATGGAAGAGACAGTGATCCCTGTCGGTGCAATAGTCACACGTGGTTGTAATTGACTAGTGCCAAGCACCAGCTGCTCCTTCTCCACAGGGCCTGGGCTCCCCAGTGTGGGCCCTCAGTGAGCTCTGCACATATTTATTTTACACCACCTGCCAGGTCCCCGCAGGCATCTAAGATTGCATCACAATCTGGCCCCTGACTCTGGAGGATAATGAGACCTTTTCCAGGGGCTTGGAATCAGACAGTCTTGTCCTAGGGTTGCAGTAAAGGCCTCAAATGCCCCTTGACCTTTTCTGTCCTCTAAAATCTCATATAGTCATTTCTTGTCATAGCTGGAAGGGACCTCTAACTATCTAGTCCAGCCTACTTGTATTTTTCTTTTTCTTTTTGTCATCATGGAGCTCCACTGCTCTGAATCACTCTTTTTTTCCTGTTTCTTTTCCTTCCCTCCCCCACCAATAGAAAGAAGAGAAACAGACAGAGACATAGGGAAAGGTATCAAAGTTCAGAAGTTTCCTCCAATACTGTAGGGGCGGGGCTTGAACCTGGGCCACGCACATGACAAAATACAACATTCACCTTACAAAGGCCCAGAAAGGGGTAGTGGCATAGGGTTAGTGCACACATAACAGTGTGTAAGGATTCAAGCCTCTGGTCCCCACCTTCAGGGGTAGAGCTTCACAAGTGGTGAAGCAGTGCTGCAGGTATCTCTTTTTCTCTTTCCCTCTGTCTCCACCTCCCCTCTCAATTTCCCTCTGTCTCTATCCAGTAATAAACAAATATTTTTTTTTTAAAAAAGGCCCAAAAAGGAGCTATCTTTCCCTAGTTCCCACACAGTTTGGTGATCACCTTCCATTGTTGTGGATTTAAAATATGCCCAAAGTTCTTTGACCCTGTACTCTTCAAAGACGGAGCCTAACTCTTCTTCCCTAGAGTGTGACTTTATTTATGACTTGATCCTAACAAACAGAAGTGACAAATGTAATGGTGTATGGCTTCCAAAATGAAGCCAGAAATGATACTGGTTTCTTCTCTCTTCTCTCTTCTCCTGTTGGGTGACGTCTTAGAGAAAAGCAGCTGTTATGTTGTAGGGACGCTCAGGATTCCCTACAGAGAGGTATGTGTGACCAGGGCTGAGGTCTCTAGTCAACAGTCATGTGGATGTTCTTATAAGTAGATCTTCCAGTACCAGCCAAGATGGTGCAGCCCCAGCCAACATCCTGGTTGTAAAACCATGACAGACCTTGGGCAAGAATCATTTCTGCATTTTTGACCCTCAGAAACAATATGAGGGGGCTGGGTGTTGGCACATCTGGTTAAGTGCACACATTACAGTGCACAAGGATCAGCATGCGGGGTGGGGGACCTACACAAGCACTAAAGCAGTGCTACAACTAATTCCCTCTCTCTCTCTCTCTCTCTCTCTCTCCCTCCCTCCCTCCCTCCACACTGACTGTCTCTATCTCTACCTCCCTCCCTCTTTTCACTTCTCCCTCCTTCCCTCCCTCTCTTCCTCTGTATCTCTTCCCTCTCAATTTGCCTCTGTCTCTATCCAAAATTAATTAATTAAAAAGAAACAGTATGGGGGCCAGGTGATGGTGTACCTGATTGAGCGCACATGTTACAGTTCACAAGGACCCGGGTTCAAGACCCCCAGTCCCTACCTGCAGAGGGAAAGCTTCACAAGTGGTGAAGCATGGTTGCCAGTGTCTTCTCTGTCTCTCTCCTTATCTCCCCATTCCTCTTAATTTCTGGCTGTCTCTATCCAATAAAAATAAAGATAATTAAAAAATTAAAGAAAAAAAAAAGAAACAGTATGAGATAGCATGTGTCTATTATTCTAAGTCTCTGAATCTGGGGTAGAGAACTAAAGTGGAGAAGAAAGCTATCCCATCCCTGGGTCTTTGAACAAACCCCCTCCAGGGCTCCCAGCTCTCCAAGTCCCTCACCTGTGCTCCAGCTTCTTGCGGCTGATGCACATGGCCCGCTGGTAGCCTTGGGCAATGCACACCTTGTGGCGACTGCATTTCACCTTCTGACAGGGGTCTTTGGTGGTGTCCAGGGCTGCAGGAACATGGTCAGAACATAGGTCAGCTGGGAATCAGTTCAACAATGTCCAAGAATCCCTGGTCGTACTTCTAAGCTAGGAAGGCCCTCACTCCAACAGTCCTTGACAACCAGAGCTCCTGTCCCCACCAGCCTGTCTACCAAGGAACCCCCAAGGCCAAGGACCACAAGACTTTGCAGGCCTCCATTATCCTCCCCCAACCTAGGAGGAGTAAGTTACCTTCATCTCCTTGCTGGTTGTCCTCCCAACTCTTGATGTAGTCATCCTAGGAAAGGATGAACATGGGCAGGAAAAAGGAAAAGGTTAAGATTTACATCCACCCGGTTTGAGCCCCCGGCTCCCCACCTGCAGGGGAGTCGCTTCACAGGTAGTGAAGCAGGTCTGCAGGTGTCTATCTGTCTCTCCCCCCTCTGTCTTCCCCTCTTCTCTCCATTTCTCTCTGTCCTATCCAACAATGATGACATCAATAACAACAACAATAATAACTACAACAATAAAACAACAAGGGCAACAAATGGGAATAAATAAATAAATATTTTTTAAAAGATTCACATCCAAGCTGAGGCTGAACTCCAGGGTCAAGAGAGGAGAGAACTGGGTCCCTCCTCCCACATTTGGGTAGCTACCCAGATAATCTGTCTGTACCCAGATCCTGCCAGCCACCTTCCCCAGAAACCTAACCTCCTAAATCCATGTATAGAGAGTCCCACCCAGGAGCCAGGCAGTGGTGCACACCTGGTTACTATGTTACCATGCACAAGGACCCAGGTTCAAGCCCCTGCTCCCTCCTGTAGGGGAGAAACTTCACAAGAAGTAAAGCAGTGCTGCAGGTGTCTCTCTTTCTCTCTCTCTCCCTCTGTCTCCCCCTTCCTCTTGATTTCTCTCTGTTTTTATCCAATTAAAATATGCAAAATACATTTTTAAAAATCCTTCCTGGGGGCTGGGCAGTAGCACAGTAAATTAAGCACACATGGTGCAAAGAGCAAGGACTGGCATAAGGATCCTGGTTTGAGTAGGGAGTCAGGGGATCACTTCACAAGCGGTGAAGCAGGTCTGCAGGTGTCTGTCTTTCTCTCTCCCTGTCTTCCCCTCCTCTTTCTATTTCTGTCCTATCCAACAACGACAGCAATGACAACAATAATAACAACAACAGTGATAAACAACAAGGTCAGCAAAAGAAAAAAAAATAGCCACCAGGAGCAGTGGATTTACGATAGTTCAGGCACCAAGCCCCACTGATAATGTTGGAGGCAAAAAAAAAAAAAAAAAATCCCTCCCAGCTTTTCCTATAGGTATCCTATCCCTCCATCCCTACTGGGTGCTACAGAATGAAGTCAGGGCAAGGGTGTGGAGGGAGAAGAATGAAGCGCCCCGGCAGTACTCACCTCTACTTCCTGGAGATTGGGCAGCAGCAGCAGTCCACAGGAAATGGAGCAGAAGGAAAGAGGGAGAGATGTAAGCTTTCAGTGTGAGACCCAACCTCATAATCATGGGTGTCAAGGATCCCCAGTCTCATGTTGGGCACTGGTCTTTGGTTGCTATAGTCCTTTGACCCCCCCAGAACTCCTAGTTAGAAGATGGTATTTCTGTGTTTTCACCACAGAGAGTTCAGGTTGGGGCCCACTTGGCCGGGCCCATAACCACAGACATGAAGCTCAGAGCCTTAAGAGAGTAAAGTTCCAACCCTCCACTCCAGGCCCCAAAGCTTATCACACTGTCCCTGTCCTGGGCCCCCACCAGGACAGATGCAGGCATGTGATCTCACTGCCCTGGAACAGTGGTTTCCAAGTCTGTGCTCTCCAGAGACGCTGCTCTCTCCCTTCCCTCAGGGTCCCTCCCTTGGCATGTCCTCCTCTGAGTGGGACAGAAGGCAGGGCCTTTCTTCCCAGCTGCACAGAGACTGTTTCTTCCTCCAGGCATATTTTCCTTTAGATGATGCACTGAGTGTTGGGGAGCACAGTCTCTCCCGATGTGGATGATGCCCTCAGTTACCATGGCCCAGTCGAAAGCCTTCGCATGCAAAAGATCCTGAAAAGGCCCTCTGTTGGTCTTCTTTTAATTCTACACAGCATTAAGCAAGCAATGCAACAGAAGGGGTCTTAGAAGCAGAATTAGAAGCAGACCAACAGCCTTCTGGGGTTATTTCTTCTCACCCCCCTAAATCTGGGAGCAAGGCTGGAAAGCCCAGAGACAGAAAATGGCCTGGCCCAGGTTCCAGCACCCAACACAGACTACTCTTTTGGCCCCGACAATTTTCCAGACCTAAGGCACAGGGAGATCTCTCCTCCTCTAGCTCCAAGGACCTCCCCTGGGCCCAGAGACAGAGTAGCCTCCACACAGTGGAGCTCCCTGGCACAAACCCCCAACTCATCTGGTCTCCCCACTTTCCTGATGGGGTGGAGGTAATTTCTGAACACCAGCAAACAGCTCCCAGTACGCGCCTGGCAGATGCTCACCAGGCAGGCAGGGAGAGAGAGGGCTTCTTGCGACTGGAATCGGACAGTGCCAAGAAATCAGCTGCCAGCCTCCCCCAGATTGGGGCCCAGGAAATGGGGGGAGGTTGAAGGGGTGGTGATCAGTTTGGTTTAGTTTATGAATCGTTGTTCCTGAATAAAGAAATACAGCTTCCCTGCCCAGCCGTTGTCTCCGCGTCTCTGTTACCCGCCCGTGAAGCTAACCCGCACGGCTAGAGCCATCCGAATTTTAACAACAAAGGGGGGCATGAGACACCATTCACAAGTGAGAAGCCATGCTCTCCTCGCCTCATACTGTGTCATATGCACACTCACGGATCAGAGCTGTGCAAGGGTGGAGGGCAGAGCCCACACAGTGGCTGGAAATGAAAAAGGACTGCATGACCATAAGGGCTTGAGGTAGGAGGCAGGGGCCCTATAGCAGGGGACACCACATGGGGGCAGCAAAGGCGCCAAGGAAGGTGCCCACTGGGCTTTGAGAACCCCAGGGTCCCAGGTGCCTGTCATTACTCCTGAAATTGACAGTGAAAGAGCTGGCCTCCTGGGCACAGGCCAGAAAGGGGCCAGGTGGGGGCCGGGTGGCGACGCACCTGGTTGAGTGCACACGCTACAGTTCACAAAGACCTGGGTTTAAGCCCCCAGTCCCCACCTGTAGGGGGAGAGCTTCACAAGTGGTGAAGCAGGGCTACAGGTTGTCTCTTTGTCTCTCTCCCTCACTATCTCTCCCTCCCCTCCCAATTTCTGGCTGTCTCTATCCAATAAACAAATAAAGATAATTTTTTAAAAATAAAAAGTTTTTTTAAAAAGTGGGGGGCCAGGCCTGAGCGGGCAGTGTCTGAGTGTGCGCTTCTGCACATGGTGTACTGGCCCTGGGAGCTCACGGGCAGGCTCACAGCGTGTGTTCCAGGGTGTGTACAATGTAGGTGTGTATGTCCTCCTCCGTCAGCACGTGTGCGAGTGTACACGAGTGTAACCCTCAGTGCACGCCTGCATGTGCAGGCAACAAGGGCACCTCGAGGCAGCTCACCCAACACCAGATGGTCTTTACCCAGAAACCAAGTAGCAAAAACTCACTCCTCTGAGCTGCCTCCGGTTTTCACACTTGGGTGCTGAGTCCCTCCCTCAAGCTTGGCCTTTCTGCCTCTTTCAGGGGAAGGACAGAAGATGGAACGGGTGGAGGATGGAGTCAAGAGAGGCAGAATTTTCCCCTGCACAGGTCTGATTTGCACTTGCTTAGCTCTACTTTGTTTTCACACATGTCTCTGCCTTTCTCCTTCTGTCTCTCTCTGTGTCTCTCCTCCTTTCTCTCCCTTCACTCCATTGACTGCTGACCCTCACACATATCTGAGCAGCCAAGGTGCTGCAAGCCTCAGCCCTGGCATCAGGCACAGAGAGGAGCCTGGGGGACCTGGTGGCTCCTAGGTAGCTTCCTGAACACTGGACCCACCAGCCTAAGCTCCTGACTTGGGATCTCACTCAATCCCAGAAGGGTTGATCTGAGCCCTCCCAAGGCCCTGGTCAAGCTTCTGCAAAGACAGGTGCTTCTACAGAGACAGGGAACAAGTCAAAAGTTCCCTTGTTTATTAGAGAGGAAGAAAAAAATGCAGCCCAGTCCAGGTTCTTCTCCTAGAGCTCCTCTTGGTGGAGAAGTCCTTTCCACGGGGCCACTCAGGCACAGATGAGAAATGGAGGTTGTGTGAGACAAAAAATGGCTACATCTGGGGCTGTAAGGACTGGGGCAAAGGTAGGAGACCACCAAGTTGGGGTCTTTCTATATGTTCCACATTTCATGAGGTTGTGGAGACAGTGAGGTAAATGATTGGTGTGTCACTTGATTTCAGCCAATAAGCTAAACATGCCCCAGAGCCCACCCACAGCAGCCCTGAAGTAGGGTAGAGGCCTCAGCAAGTGAGGGCCTCCACACTCGCTCACTCCCACACTCCAGCCCCACCCTGCTGCCCTGAGCTCCCTCTAGTCACCTTCCTCTTTACCAGTGCGCCCTGGGTGAGCACCAGGATCTGTAGGTGCTCAGCGCTTATCTGCCGGGACTACTCAGAGGTAGAGGAGAAGCCACTCAACAAAGGAGAGCTTGTATTGCGGAGTAATTGACTGTGGACTTTGGGTAGAGAAACAGTAGGGGAGCAGAAACTGCACAGAGGCCACATGAGGAACCTGTGTGGGCAGAAGATGGGGTGGGAGCCTGAGGACACTCTTCTGGGCCCCTGAGGTCAGATGTGGGCTGGTCCCATATGCAAGCTGAAAAAGAGGTGTTGGTTGGCAAGTGTGAATAATGCTTTTCATTGCAGCTGGTGTCTATTTATGGCACCCAAGTGGGCTCATTAGCACTTGTGAGAAATGATCTGATAAAGGCACTGGGGTCCTCTCAGGAAGCAAGACAGAGGCCTGGTTCTTTCTTGGTTCTGCTGCCAATTCATTAATTATCTACTCCCTGGGACAAGGTTTGGGGAGCCCATTTTCAGCATGCCAGGGGAAGACCCAAGTTAGAGAGGACCAGGATCACAGGGTACAGAAGCATGTTTTTTTTTTCTTTTTTTTTTTTTTATTTAAGAAAGGATTAATTAACAAAACCATAGGGTAGGAGGGGTACAACTCCACACAATTCCCACCGCCCAATCTCCATATCCCACCCCCTCCCCCGATAGCTTTCCCATTCTCTATCCCTCTGGGAGCATGGACCCAGGGTCATTGAGGGTTGCAGAAGGTAGAAGGTCTGGCTTCTGTAATTGAGAAGCATGTTTTTTGTTTGTTTGTTTTTACCCTAGCACTGATCACCTGTGGCTTGTGGTGGTGATGGTAGAGGGGGATTGATTGAGCCTGGAACTTTGAAACCTGGGCAAGTGAATCTCTCTGCATAAACATTATGCTACCTATCCCCACCCAGCACGTGTCTATTTTATCTAACTCTTAGGAACCCAGTGGTGCTCAGTGAGGAGCTGCATGTGGATAAACTTTTGGAAAGTATTTTAAAATGAAGTCCTCTCAACTGGGGAGGGAGGGAGTAGGGTGGAAGGAGCAGGGTTAAGTAGGGAAAAGAGAAAGTGAAGCCCTCTCAACTGGGGAGGGAGGGAGATGTTCATAAACCTCAGAGTAGTGCTGCAGGTCTCTCTCTCTTTCTCTCTCCCTCTCTTCCCACACTTCTTTATGTCTCTTATCAAAAAAGAAGAAAATGGCAACTGGGAGCAGTGGACAAGCCCCAGCAATTACCCCAGGGGCAATAAATAAATAAATAAATAAATAAATAAATAGTGACAAAATATATGAAGAAGTAAAGTAGGACTAGGAGTTCCATCCCAACTCTACAAATACTTATGTTCATATCTGGGAGGGTGGGAGGGGGGAGAGAAAGAAAAAGAGAGAGAGAGAGAGAGAGCATTATAATGAGAAAGAAGTGGAGAGGACACTGCACTGGAGCCTGCTCTAAACTCAATACATCATGTGTTCTTAGCAAGTCACTTTCCCTTTCAGGTTGGGAATCTTCCTCTGTGCCCTGTGGGTACCTCTTTCTTAGTAATGACTGTACATTAGAAATTGTCTGTAGCGACCGAGTGGTGGCACACCTGGTTGAGTGCACAAAGACCCAGGTTCAAGCCCCTGGTCCCCACCTGCAAGGGGAATGCTTTGTGAGTGGTGAAGCAGGGCTGCAGGGCTGCAGGTGTCTCTCTGCCTCTCTATCACCCACTCTTCTCTCAATTTCTCTGTCTCTACCCAATAATAAATAAATAAATAAATAAATAAATAAATGAAAAAAAATCAATCGTAGAATTTTTAAACTTTCCATTGCCTGTAGCTGGAGAAATGGCTAAACTCCTAGAGCATTGGATTCGCATTTTTGAAGTTCCCCATTTGACCCTTGACACATCAGAGTGATGCTCTGGCTTCCTCTCTCATGTAAATATCTCTCTCTCTCTCATATCACAAATAAAATGAACCTTAAAAACATTTAATCAAATGCTGGAGAGGTTGTGGGGTCAAAGGAACCCTCCTGCACTGCTGGTGGGAATGTAAATTGATCCAACCTCTGTGGAGAACAGTCTGGAGAACTCTCAGAAGGCTAGAAATGGACCTACCCTATGACCCTGCAATTCCTCTCCTGGGGATCTATCCTAAGGAACCCAACACACCCATCCAAAAAGATCTGTGTACACATATGTTCTTGGCAGCACAATTTGTAATAGCCAAAACCTAGAAGCAATCCAGATGTCCAACAACAGATGAGTAGCTGAGCAAGTTGTGGAATATATACACAATGGAATACTACTCAGCTATTAAAAACGGTGACTTCACTGTTTTCAGCCGATCTTGGATGGACCTTGATGAAATCATGTTAAGTGAAATAAGTCAGAAACAGAAGGATGAATATGGGATGATCTCACTCTCAGGCAGAAGTTGAAAAACAAGATCAGAAAAGAAAACACAAGTAGAACCTGAACTGGAATTGGCGTATTACACCAAAGTAAAAGACTCTGGGTGGGTGGGTGGGGAGAATACAGGTCCAAGAAAGATGACAGAGGACCTAGTGGGGGTTGTATTGTTATATGGAAAACTGGGAAATGTTATGCATGTACAAACTATTGTACTTACTGTCAAATGTAAAACATTAATTCCCCAATAAAAAAATTTAAAAAAAACAACAACATTTAATTCATACACCACCTGAGCCCACTAGAATTTTGCGGGTGGGCTGACCTGAGTAGAGTTTCTGTTGGTTCTAGTCAGGCAACTGAGAGTCCAGTGCCCATTCTCAGGTCCAAGGTCCTCCCAGCTCTGCAGCCAAGCTCAAATGCTCTTATCTTTGCTTGTGTTCACCTCTGGGGGGGGGGGGGCACTCAGCGTTGAAAAAAAAGCAATCAGCCAGGCTTCTTCTCTGAGGGCCTCTTACATAAAGCAGATGCTCCTTGTCTGAGGAACAGGCTGACTTGCTGAAACCAGGCACCCTAATGTTTCCTTTGGAACATACAAACAGTACCCTCTCCAATTTTACCACGAAGAGCCAAAGATTCTGCCCTATCTGTATCCTCCCTACTTCCTCCCCACTCTACCTAAGTGTACAATTCTCTTTTCCTCTCCCTGCCCCTCCCTTCCCTCTCTCTCTCCCCTCCCCTCTCCTCCTCCCTTCCCTTTGCCTTCCCCCCATCTCTCTCTCCAGGCCCTCCTTCACCACACCCACTGGCCCCACCTTATCAACCCTTACTTGTTGACTATAGTGCAGGTCCCTTTGTTTTCCATAATGCTGCAGTCACAAGGAGCTTTCTAGAACACATTTTTATCCTGACTCTCCCTCCTTAAGTTCTTAACTGAAAATAAAGTTTGCTGTTGTTTTAATTTTTTTTTTTTTGGAAAAAATTAACAGGTGAACAAGTAAAAATGATTTGCACCAGGACTGGGAGACAGTGACAGAAGACATGTGTTACCATGTGTGGGACCCTGGGTTCAAGCCCCAGCACCACATGGGAGCATCGTGGGCGGCCCCAGGGAAGCACCCTGGCTGATGGAGGAGTGCTGTGGCATCTCTCCTCTTTCTGTCTCTTTCTCTCTCTTCTCTAAATAAAATTTAAAAAGCAATAATAATAAGCGGGGATGAGATTTGTACCACGATGCTAACAGTAGTTTCTCTGCAACACAGGAATACAAATACTTTTGGCATTTTTTTTTATGGCTTTCTTCAAGCTTCCAAATTTCCTGCAATGAACAGGTATTACTTCTGGAATAAAGGGGGACACCCACAATATGACTTTTAAGCCCTTTCTAGTGGTCAGGGAGGTGGCTCAGTGGGTAGAGAGCATGCTTTGCACACCTAAAGTCCTACTGACAGGTTTCTCAGCACTACATATGGCAAGAACAGCGTTTGAGCCTCTCTCTCTCTCTCTCTCTCTGTCCTTAAGTGATTCAATCTTCTTTTGAATATTTTATTTATTTATTTATTTTTAATGAAAGAAAGTGAGAGAGACACCAAAGCACTGCTCAGCTCTGTTTTATGATGGTGCTGGGCATTGAGTCTGGGACTTCAGAGCTCAATGTTTCAGGCACGCAAGTCTTTTTTTTTTTTTTGCATGCAGGGCTATTGCTGGAACTTGGTGCCAGCACTATAAATCCACTGCTCCTGGCAGCCATTTTTTTCCCCATTTTATTGGACAGAGAGAAATTGAGAAAGGAGAGGGAGATAGAAAGAAACATATACACCTGCACATCTCCTCCGAAGCTTGTGAAGCACCCCACTGCAGGGATGCAGAGGAGTGGGGGCTTGTGTGGGTCCTTGTGACTAGTACCACGTGTGCTTAACCGGCTGTGCCACCACTCAGTCCCAGGCATGCAAGTCTCTTGCATAACAATTATGCTTTCTCCCCAGCCATCAATCTTTTTTTCAAAGCCCTCTCTGATCCCCTGCCACCTACAGGAGATAGTCAATCTTCTTTCGATCTATTCCTGGCTACTCAAGACCCATGTCCTAGAAGATATTTCAGTATGGCAAAGCTTTCCGCTTCCATCTGCAATGTGTGCTCAGAAATTCCAGCCCAAAATGCTACGCATCTCTGAAAATCCAGCTCAGGTACCAGCTCCCTTAGCCCTGTCCTATGTCTAGTTCTCTCCTCTTTTTTTTTTTTTTTAAATTTTTTCCTCACTAGAAACCCCTGTAATATTTTTTAACTTATTTATTATTGGATAGAGACAGAAATTGAGAGGGAAGGAGGAGAGTGGGAAAGAGGGGAGGAGGGAGTGGGAAAGAGACAGAGAGACACCTGCAGCCCTACTTCACCACTTGTGCAGATGGGGGCCAGGGACTTGAACCTGGGTCCTTGCACACTGTAATGTGTGCACTTGACCAGGTGTGCCACCACTTGTCATCCCCCCCCCCATCCAGTTCTCTTTCAGACCCACTGAGCCTGGTAGTTTATCACTGCTCCAATTACAACAAACCATGCTGTAGCTTCTGCCCTTTATAAGTGAGCAGATCCTTGAGGTCAGAGACTATGTAAAGTCCATCTGTGTACCCCTAGCACACAGTAAAAATACTTTGAGTAACAGCTAACTTCTTTTCAGTAATCACCATGTAGGAGGCAGTGCGCTAGGGATTGTGTACTTGTGGGCTCATTTATTCTTAACAATACTAAAAGAAAATTGCTATTATTACTCCCACTTCTCAGGTGATAAAATTAAGGCTTGGGGAAATTAAATGACTCCCATGAGATCACACATCAATTGCTCAGCGGAATATTAGGATCTCAAAAATGTGATTCCAGACCCCACAGTGTCCCTAGCCAGGACTCTCGCTGCTCCATCAACATTTGCAGAATAACAGAGTCTCAGGCAGTGGCTGGACCCAGGAGATGCAATTCCAGTCCATGAGTGGTTCCCTCACCACACCAGCTTCGCTGCAGGTTGTAGGCAGGGAATCCTGCCAGAGAGGAGGGGCTGTGGAGGTGGAGGAAAACACCTGGGGGGCCCTTCCAGGCACTATCCAGAAACCCTTTCACAAGTGCCTGGTTCAGCTGGCTGGTTTGGAGCTAACCCATCTCCTGCTTTGATCTCTGCTGCTCAGCTCAGTTGCCATGGAGACTGGGCCCACCGTGCCAAGTTGGGAGAGAGAGATGGTGGTGAGAGCAGTTCCTAGCTGGGTTTAGAGGGCACATGCTGGGTGTTTCCAAGAGCTGTTTACTTCCTGTCATTTTAATTAGCACCCAAATCACCCGCTCACTTCACAGCTTGAATTAACTCACTCTCTCCCAGCCTCTCCATCTGGTAGAGAGCATGAGAAGCAGCACTGAATCAAGCCAAAGGAGGCCAGCCTCTGAAGGATCTTGATTTACTGGGCTGAATCACCTTGGCAAATCTCTGCCTGCCTCTCTGCAGCTTACACAGTCCCCTCTGGGCCCCAGAAGGGAATCAGGGCACTGGATTCTCGCTGGCCATACCCATGCCCCCCCCCCACCCCTGGCAGGCTACAAAGCCCTGCCCACACCAGACCCCACATGCCTTGTCTACTGAGAGACCACTTTGTAAACTGTGAAGCTTTGTAGCTTCCAAAGTCACAAAACAGGCAGGGCCTCTGTGTTCTATGAGGTAGAAGCCTGGGGAAGGGAGGCAGGAAAGAGGCACATTTGAGTCTCACGGTCACAAGGGATCTCAAATATATATAGCCTTTTGACATTGTCTCCAAAGGAGGATGTACAGCCAGTGGCATCGAGACAAAACCAAAAGATGTTCATCATGAGACCTCAAATAAACCACAACTTTCATAACCCTGTTATGGCATTTCTTGATATATTTTTAATAGATAAAGAACCTCTAAAAATGGAAGTGGGCCAGGTCTCTGCCAGCCTGGAAGGGCCTGTACCTGGCATTAATCATCTTCATTCTTCAGGCTAGGGATCTGAGGCTGGAACCCTGTGGTCCCACAGAAAAGCACCTGACTATGTGGGGTGGGGTGGGGGAGCAGGAATTTGGTGACTGGACCATCTCCCTGCAAAGAGCCAAAGCAGTTCAAAGTTGAGGGACTCAGAAAAAAACAAGGAGTGGTAAAGTAGGGGCCAGCTGGCCTCCTGCTCTCCTGAGAACTGACACCCCCATTACACATGCCCAGGCTGAAGGCATCTTAAGGAGGCTGGGGGCTGCAGGGGGAGTGGGGTGGAGTGAGTCATTCAATATTTGCTCCTCTCTCAGTGTTAGACCTGGACAAACAGAAAGAGTCAGGCATCTGGGAGACAACCCAGATTTCACCTCCTCTCCCCTCTGAGGAATTTTCTTGGAGGGCAAAAATGTGCTTATCACTCCCTGCATGCCAGGAGCAATGCCCACTGTCAGCTGTGCCAGAGTCAACTCCCACTCTGTGCCCCCGCCCCCCGCCACATACACACACCTTGCTCCAGGGCATCTCCATTTATCCCCTCAGCCCTTGTGCAGCTCTCCAGGCTATGGCTCAAGCAACCCACAAAGGGCAGAAAACAGGGGGAGAGGCCAGGGAGGGTTGCTGGAGTTGCCTCAGGATCTCTCTGCCTTTCTAGAATGTGAGTGAAGGACAGTGTTGAAACCCAGACCATTACAATCTCCAGCCTGTTCATGGAACAAGGGACTGGGGAGGAGCCAGAAGGCTATATCCTGGCAGAGGTAGGACACCAGCCAGGCCCAGCAGTCCATCCTTGTTGAGTGCAGCCTTGATTTCTTTCCGGACATTGGGAGGGTACTCTGCCTTAGGGCTCCTACCCTGTGCTTACCCACCGGCAAGTCTGATGGGGCGGGGCAGGGCATGGAGATGTGGAGAAGGATCTTACCCTCCCATCCCAGGAAAAAGCCCCCAGAACAAAGGGGGAGGCAGGCTAACTACAGCCAGACTGAGGCAGAAACAATACCGTCACAGGAAGGAACAATCTTCATCCATTTCCTGATCCCACAAATGGATCAATTACTGGAGAGTCAGAATGCTGGGTTCTAGTGGACTCTGACTCAACCTTTCAGGGTCCAGAGTGAAGATGAGACCCCAAATAACCAGCATGACCCAGAGTTCCTTCCTGGCTGCCACATTCCACGGTGTAGATACACTGACACCTACTGTGCGCACGAAGACCTGTGGATGCTGAGGACACGATGGGATGATTCACAAAGTACTTGATTCCCAGACTCTTCCCTCAGGGACATGGCAAGAGAGGAGCATGCTAAGCACATGATCAAAAAGACCAGCAGGAGGATGCTTGACCTACAAGTCCATTGTTAGAAAGGCCAGGAAAGGCAGTTCGTCTTCTCTCTCCCTCTCTCTCTCTCTCTCACATACACACACACACACACACACACACACACACACACACACACACACACACCCTGTGCACTTATAGCCACTAAATGTTGTAGGAAGCTTGAGGATGGGGCTATGCCTTCACTGAACAATGAGCTCTCTGGGGATCACAGGCACATCAAGGACCACATCACCTTAAGACCTGCAGCTGCACACCAAATTCAGACACAACTTCACACCCAGGCTTAGGCCTGGGCACATATCTTCCCCATTTGGAAAAAGTCCAACCTAACAACTCCCATGTTCAGCAGGGAAGCAATTACAGAAGCCAGACCTTCCACTTTCTGCACCCCATAATGATCCTGGGTCCATATTCCCAGAGGGATAAAGAATAGGAAAGCTATCAAGGGAGGAGATGGGATACAGAGTTATGATGGTGGGAACTGTGTGGAATTGTACCCCTCTCATCCTATGGTCTTGTCAATATTCCTATTTTATAAATTAAATTTTTTAAAAAAAGTCCATGAGGGGCCGGGTGGTGGCGCACCTGGTTGAGTGCACACATTACAGTGCACAAGGAAACAGGTTCGAGCCCCCAGTCCCCACCTGCAGGGGGAATGCTTTGCAAGTGGTGAAGCAGTGTTGCAGGTGTCTCTCTGTCTCTCCCTCTCTCTCACCCCCTTCCCTCTCAATTTCTGGCTGCCTCTATCCAGTAAATAAAATACAGATAATAAAAAAAAATTTTTTTAAAAAGGTCCATGTTAGCTCTGCCAGAAAGCATACACAGAGGCAGTATCTCTACCTCCAGCCTGTAGTTTGCCTCAAGAGCCATTAAGCCCCATTCCTCAAGGTTCTTGGTCACTCATTAATAATAATAATAATTATTATTATTATTATTATTATTATTATTATTATTATATTCACCCCTAATCTGATTTGGTTCCAGATACTTCCGCAAGATCCCTTCTCTAAACCTGCAGCTTTGTTGCCCAGTTGTTGGCAGAAGTTGGGTGGATGGATGGGTAGCGTCTGTCTAAAGGTTGGCTCTAGTGCCCTCTTCCAGTGTCATAGAATGGTAAAGGCTCTATGGATTATTCTGTTCAGCCAGTCCATTAATGGGAACATCAAGGGTCAGGCTGGGTAGAGCTCTTCCACTCCTCTGGAGAATGGGAGGGGGTGGTGTGGACATCTTGTCCTCTGCAGAATACCCAGATGATGAGGGGCACATGTGATAACCTCTCTGGGCAGAGCGTTCTTCTCCCCCTCTCTTCCAAGGCTTGGAGCCCAGACTGGAGAGATATATTATAATGGTTACGGAGGGGAAAAAAAAAAAAAAGTTCTTCCTAAGAACTAGGTGCTTTCAATCCCCAGCACCACCATAAGCCAGAGCTGAGTATAAAGAGAGAAAAAAGAAAACAAGGCTTGGAGCCTTGGGGGTTCAAGAGCCCCTCACCAAGCTGACACTGCTCTGGGAGATGCCACTACTTTCCTCCCACCACCAAAGCATGGGAGAGGTTTAGCAACCAGGATGCAGAAGGAGGAGGAGGCCAGGGATGGGTCCACCCTCCCACTCCTACACCCCAATTATGGAATCCATTCTGACCCAGTTAGGGGTTCTTCTCATACACCCACACTGATCCCCAAACATCTGTGTAGCCCATCCCCACACATGCACTGGCTGAGGTATATGGAGCAGGGAAAGGGAGAGGTGATGTAAAGAAAACCACCCAGTGCTTAAAACCTGCCACTGGGGGCCAGTCGGCAGCACAGCGGGTTAAGCGCAAGGACCGGCATAAGGATCCCGGTTTGAGTCCCCAGCTCCACACCTGCAGGGGAGTCGCTTCATAGGTGATAAAACAGGTCTGCAGATGTCTATCTTTCTCTCCCCCTCTTTGTCTTCCCTTCCTCTCTCCATTTCTCTCTGTCCTCTCCAACAACAACTATGACAACAATAACAACTATAACAAGCACAACAACAAGGGCAACAAAATGGGAAAAAGTGGCCTCCAGGAGCAGTGGATTTGTGGTGCAGGCACTGAGCCCCAGTGATAACCCTGGAGGCAAAAAAAAAAAAAAAAAAAAACCCTGCCACTGGCCTATTTGGCATGCATAAACAACAGGAGAATCCGAAATCCTTGGTAGGGGATGTTTCCTTGGGCCAGACCCCAGGGTCATGATGAAGCCAGGGGCATGTGAGGACAGCTCAGATCTGTCCTGTTGTGAATAAGTGAATTAATGAACGTACATCAAGGCCTTTTGAATGGTGTGGGCTAGCCTGAGAAATGATCCCTCTGGCAGTTTTTCTCAGGGGTTGGAGAGTATTGTCTGAGATGGATTAAACCTCCCCCCAAAAAAATCCATCACCATCACCCCCCCCCCCACACACACACACACACACACACACACACCCAGCACTCTGACAGAATGCCTTCATGTGTTTACACTCTCTCTCACGGTCAGAACTGGAAGCTGAGGGTGGGAGTGGGGTTAATAGGAGGTACCTAGCATTGCAGAGCCAGCTAGTGGCAGGGCTTGAACCTGAACCAAGGCCCTCTCACTCAGCCTGGAGCTCTCCCAGTACACTGCCCTCCCCTCCCGAGCGGAGAGGGGCCTTTAGAGAGTCACTAGGCATGGGAATGGTGCTTTCACCCAGGACATCTTTACTGGCTTACAGGGCATAAGCCATTTGCTCATTAGAGGAGACTCTTCGTCCCCATTAGGGTTGGCCTGGAGTTCACTGGAAACAAAAAAAAAAGCCTGGGTTAGACAAGTCCAGTTCAAATGCTGGATCTGCCACTTACACGTTGCTTAGGTTCTCTTTGCCTTGCCTCCATTTCTTCAGCTATAAAATGGGCAGCCTACAATGTAAGGATAAATCACCTCACAGCTTATTGCCAGGGCACGAGAGGCAACACATAGACAAGACAGCATATAAAGCAAGTCCCATATTTACAGAAACTGCTTATGGCAATCAGTGCTCTGACATGTATTAACTGTGTGTCTCCTGGGTGACAAGCACTGTGTTAGACACTGACAAATGTCATTAACATTGGATGGGAGAGGGGCCAGGTGGTGGAGCAGCTGGGTGAGCATACACATTGCCATACACAAGCCCCTGTTCTCTACCTGCAGGGGGAAGCTTCACAAATGGTGAAGCAGTGCAGCAGGTGTCTCTGTCTCCATTTTTTTTGTTTGTTTTGCCTCCAGGGTTATCGCTGAGGCTCGGTGCCTGCACCATAAATCCATTGCTCTTGGAGGCCATCCCCCCCACTTTTGTTGCCCTTGTTGTGGTAGCCTTGTTGTGGTTTTTATTATTATTGTTGATGTTGTTCATTGTTGGACAGGACAGAGAGAAATGGAGAGAGGAGGGGAAGACAGAGAGGAGAGAAAGACACCTGCAGACCTGCTTCACCGCCTGTGAAGCGACTCCCCTGCAGGTGGGGAGCCAGGGGCTCAAACTGGGATCCTTATGCCGGTCCTTGGGCTTTGCACCACGTGCGCTTAACCTGCCTTGCTACTGCCCGACCCCCAATTTTTTTTTTTTTACCAGAGCACTGCTCAGCTCTGGCTTATGGTGGTGTGGGGGATTGAACCTGGAACTTTGGAGCTTCGAGCATGAGAGTCTCTGCATAACCATTATGCTATCTACCCTCCGCCCTCTGTCTCCTATTCTATCCTCCTTTCCCTCTCAATTTCTCTTTGTTCAATTAAATTAAAATAATAAATAAACTATTTTAAATTTTTAATGGGAATAGGGAGCCTGGTGGTGGCACACCTGGTAGAGTATAGATGTAAAAATGCTCAAGGGCCAGGGTTCAAGTTTTCCAGTCTCTACCTGCAGGGGGAGAACTTCAGGAGCGATGAAGATACTGCAGCCTCTCTCTCTCTCTCTCTCTTCGATAGGGCAGAGAGAAATTGAGAGGGGAAGGTAGGTAGAGAGGAGAGAAAGACAGACACCTGCAGACCTGCTTCATCGCTTGTGAAGCAAGCCCCTGCAGGTGGGGAACCAGTCCCTTGTGTGTGTTCTTGCAATTTGTACTATGTGCACTTAGCCCAGCGTCCTACCTCCTGAGCCCCCCTCCACTCTCTACTTCTCCCTTCTCTTTTGATTTCTCTCTATGTAATAAATAAATAAGTAAGTAAATAAATAAATAAGACATATTTAAAATTGAGTGGGAGTGGAATATAAAGCAGAGAGGAGTTCAGAAGAAAGGGACCAGTCAGTGCTCCTTGCCAGTCTCTTGAAGCCTGCTGGACCAATGTTGTGTAATGGGCTTTTCTGACTTCAAGTGCCCATCTGTCTCTAGGAGGCCGTGGATGCTTTATTGCAATGACCTTCAGTAAAATCCCTCTCAGTTCTACAGGGAGTGATTTAGAGAGGGAGCATTGGGGACCAGAGTTCCCACAAAGCCCAGGACTTCTCAGGATAGTACACAGCTAGGTCTGTGGACCTAGGAGCTTCCAACCTCATCATCTCCACCAACAAGATGTTCCTTCCTCCCTGCCAGCAGGGCTTGGGCATTAGAATAGACTACTTGGTGCAGGATGTGAGAGCCCTGTGCCCCCTTGAGGGGAGGACTACTCTGCTGATAAATCCTGCCTCCCTTATAATCCTTGTGCTCAGAGAAAGAATGCTAAGCAACCCACCCCCCAACCCCTTGACAAGTTTAGACGGATTCCACACTGAACAAACTGCCCAGACCTTTTTCTCCACTCATTCTCCTGACCCTCCTTGAGAAGATTCCCTCCATTCCTCCCCATCACGCTCAGCTCAGTGAGACATTTCCCCATCTACACTGCTGACTCCTCAAGCCCATTCACCATGAATGTGCCACTCCTACTCTACTCAGTTTAGGGCAAACTGGAGGTTCTGGTTCATTTTGTGATTGAATTTGAACAAGGATCTGGCTCAACCTGGCAACACCCTTAGAGGTTCAAAAGAAACTCCTGGGGCTGGGTGGTGGGTGGTGTACTTGGTAGAGTGCACACATCACCATGCACAAGGATCAGGGTTCAAGCTTCCCATCTGCTGAGGGGAAGCTTCACTAATAGTGAAACAGTGCTGCAGATGTCTCTCTTTCTCTCTTCCTGCATATCTTTCATTCCCCTGTCAATTTCTCTCTGTATCTATCAAAAAGAAAAAGGAAGAAAGAAAAAGAAATAAATCTTAAACAGAAACTTCTATTTCTCCTTAGAGAAGCCAAGAATATTTTTCTAGAAAACTAGCCTGATGAAATGTACATAAACCTCACTGTTACTGTGCCCAGCCAGATGGCCTCCAGCATTTACAGTGGGAAATGCTAGCAGAGGAGGGATGAGAAGTAGCTGTAGTGCACAACTCCAGGGGGGCAGCCTTCACTTTATGGTGCCTCTAGAGTTGTGCAATGCAGTGGCTCTGAGCTGGCAGCCTCCTGCCTTTCTGCAGAAGCTGTCACTAGATCCCTGGGGCCAGGACTTCCAACCCAACCTTCCTGTCCTCCTCCTTACCCTGACTCTGTCCTGCAGTCAGGGCTGCTTTAGTTGAGGTGGTTTTTTTTTTTTAATTTTAAAAAATACTTATTTATTTTCTCTTTTGTTCCCCTTGTTTTTTTATTGTTGTTGAAGTTATTGTTGTTGTTATTGATGTCGTCGTTGTTAGGACTAAGAGAAATGGAGAGAAGAGGGGAAGACAGAGACGGGGAGAGAAAGATACACACCTGCAGACCTGCTTCACTACCTGTGAAGTGATTCCCCTGCGGGTGGGGAACTGGGGGCTCGAACTGGCATCCTTACGCCGGTTCTTGCGCTTTGTGCCACGTGCGCTTAACCCACTGCGCTACCGCCCAACTCTCTAATTGAGGTTTCAAAGAAAAATCTGCCCTGTTAAAGAGGGAGGCCACCCAGATCAATACACGCCCTAAAGCTTTTCATGGGGGCAGGTCCTGCAGAATTTCATAGCTGTTGCTGTTTGGTGAGCACAGGAGGAAGGGAGGAAGCAATTGGCATCAATACAAGGAGACAGGTGCGCAGCCCTGTTGGGGGGGCTGGGGTGGGGGTCAAGCAGTCAGTCATTTATCTTCACCCACAGAGTTTGCTATTGGAAGCAGGTGGAGGAAGGGAGGTGGGGAGGAACCTTTTATTTTTAAAACTTTACACTTCTAATGAAGCGTTTCTTTTCCCCTCTGACCTTGACCAAGTCCCATTTTGGAAGATGCAACTGTCAGCAAGTCAGAGGGAGGCCTGGTCCAGTGACACATGGATTCCGGATGGACCAACCTGCTGCTGCCCCCTCGCTGCTGTAGCGGTGTTGCTGCCCAGGCAGCGGCAGGAGACTGCAGCGAATCTGCGCTGGGCCTGCAGGTGCCTGGGAAAGGCCTTGCAGCCGCGCCAGGCCCCTGCGGCTGGACACTGCCGTGGGCGGAACCAAGACAGAAGCCAACCGCCCACTCAGGCTACTCATCCGGAGATCCTAGCTCCATGAGATTCCTTCTTGTAAACTATATAACCTACCACTTTGACTTTGGAGATCCGCATCTCTGTCACTCCCCATTATTTGCCTGGATAGCTTCTGAAGTGTGTGTGTGTGTGTGTGTGTGTGTGTGTGTGTGTGTGTGTGTGTGTGTGTGTGTGTGTGTGTGTGTGTGTGTGTACTCATTTCTAAGCAACTTCTGGATGCTCGCAATTGAGGAGTAAAAGAGAAATGTCACGGGTTGGCCGCATTGTACTGAATTACTGAATAAGTCTGGTGTTTTTTGTTTGTTTTTTGGGCGGGGTATGAGAAGCAAGATCTGGGTTCGTAGAAGGGGCTTGCTGAGAACTGGCATCAGAGCCAGCCGGGTCTTGGGGAACAGCGTCCACCTATCTCCTCCGGCCTCTCATCTGGCGCGGGCTCGGGCTCCTCGCCCCACCGCCCCCAGTCGCAGGCCCCGGCCACGCCCTCCCCCGGGTGCCGCCCCCGCTCCTCCCTCTGATCTACAGGTGCCAGTAAACAAAGTGCTGCAGCTACGCCCGCGGCTCCGCAGCAGCCCCGCCTCCCACCCCGAAAAGTTCCGCACAGGGAGGGGGGGGTTCCAGAAGGCCTCTGTTAGGAGCCCCTAGACCCAGCTTCTGCGTCCCGCCCTCTGCTTCCGAAGCCCCCTCCCCGGGCTACGAAGGGTGGAAGCTGCTCTCGCCACCCACCGCGCCCCCCCTTCTCTCCTGTCCCCTGCGGGGCGGATCCAGGAGCTGAGGCTCTCAGCGACCTCAGACCGGACCCCAGCGGTCACTCAGAGGTGGCTTCGGGTGTTGCCCCCCACCCAGCACCACTGCCGCACCACGGACAAGCCTTTCACCGTCTCGCCTAATAAGGATTGCAAGCCCCCCCACCCCACCCCACTCCCAAACTCAAAGCCCTGTCCCCATTCGGTCCCCCGAGTCTTTCCAACCCAAGGTGGGGAAGGAAGGCGCAGCAAGACCTGCACCTTCCCTGCGGGCCCCACCCAGAGGCCCCTTCCGCAATGCCGCGTCGGTGCAGCCTGCAGCATCCGCACAGCTGGGGTGGGCCTGGGGGTGGCCGGCGAGAGCAGGAGAGCCAGGGGATCCAAGGAAGCAGGTCCGGGGCGCCACCGCAACCTGGGCCCCGTCGCGCCCGCCAGCAACCCCCCCAAAAACCCGCGCCCCTTTCAGCCTGCGGGGAGGGGGTGTCTGGCGCGCTCAGAGCGCCTCGCTGGGGCCTGCTCGGGGTGGGGGGCCCGGGGCCGGGTAGGGGTGGGGGCCAGGGAGCCATGGGGCCGGAGGAAATTAGGGGGTAGGGAGTTGGGGGCACAGGGGGCTGGGCGCGGGCCCAGGGCCACGGGTAGGGAAACTGGAGCCGGAGCCGGGCTGCGGGGAGCGGGCGACTGCGACGTGCGGCCCTAGCCCCGGGGGCCCCCCGCACACTCACGTCTCGGAAGCGGTTCCAGTGCTTGATCTTGCCGCTGTACTGCGAGATGGACGCCAGCCATTGCTCGTCCTCCATGAAGTTGCCAGGGGTCTCGCCCTCCTTGAGCCCCTTGGCGTCGCCTTGGGCCAGGGCGGCCGCGGACAGGAGCAGCAGCAGCGGCAGCGCCAGGCGCCCGCACCCCGGAGCGCGCATCGTGGTCTGGGCCGGACCCGGGGGGCTCGGCTCCCGCAGTCTCTCCCGATCCTCCCTCGCTCCCTGCAATGGGCGAAGCTACGCCGCCGGCCGGCGTCCTCGGTCCTGTGGCTGCGCTCTGACTCCTGTGATAGGCGGCGGGTGTGTTGTGGCTGAAATGTGACCTGGTTGGGAGATGCACTTGTCTGAAAAAGCCCAGCGCTGGACGCGGAGGGGAGAGAGAGAGGGAGAGAGAGAGAGAGGGAGGGAGGGAGGGAGGGAGAGAGAGAGAGAGAGAGAGAGAGAGAATGATCAGAATCAGAGAGGCTGCGCCAGCAGGGGCCGTGTCTGTAACTGTAGCATCAGCATCACGTTTGACATCATCATACCTGGCTTTAAAAAAAAAAAAAAGAAGAAAAAGAAAAAGGAGGGGGACTAGATTTTAAAGGGAAGTGGTAGATCAGAAAATCAAAGGCCAGCCAGCCGCGGCAGAGCCCAGCCCAGCCCAGCCCAGTCCTCGGAGAGTTGCAAAGCAAGAAATCTCGAGCTGTCCTTGCTCCCTTTCCAAGGGTAGAGAGCCAGGACCCCCGCTCCAGGGCTGGGGGTGGAGGGTGGGGATGGGGCTTCCCAGTGAAGATGAGATGGAAGAGGACACACAAAATTCTCCAGTCACAAAGCCAGGGCTCAGGTGGCGCAAGGAAATTTGCCTACACTGGCTCAGCCCCTTTGCCTTCAAACCCAAAGGAGCCTACGCCACAGCCCTGACAGCTGGCTTCCTGCGGGTTATGGCTCTTCAGTAATGGGTAGCTTCCTTAAGACAAAAGCCATATAACAACTGGCTGCCTCTGAACTATTGCTGCCAACCCCACATGCTCTTTTCAAGACAAGGCCTGAATGGCTGACAGAACGAAGGCAGATGTCCTCTTCCCCAAGCAGCTGTTTAAGGACTGTTACCCCTTTTGTTAGCTCCTCCTAGGGCAACCCTAAAAGCAAATGGCTGACCATCTTATCTGCCTCGAGGCTGCAAAGTCGGAAAAAGCACATATGCTTATGGTTTTGACTTCAGGTTGATACTAATAAATCACTGGGGGGGGGCAGTTCAGAGGGGAGGCTGATTTTGTTTGAGGTGTTTGGATTTTTGTTAAGATTGTGCCCTGTATCCTTGCCTGGAGAAATATGTTTGCATACCAGCTGGGAAGACAGCACAGTCCTAGGATCAAAGCAGAAAGGTTTAAGTTTACATTACAAATAACTTGAAGAGGAAACAAATAATCTGACAGGGTAACACAATGAAGTTTGGGGGACACAAACCCTAGGTTGTGTTGTTTAAAAAAAAAGACGGGGGGGGGGGGGTTCGGGCGGTGGCGCAGTGGGTTAAGCGCACGTGGTGCAAAGTGCAAGGACTGGCGAAAGGATTCTGGTTTGAGCCCTCAGCTCCCCACCTGCAGGGGAGTCGCTTCACAGGCGGTGAAGCAGGTCTGCAGGTGTCTGTCTTTCTCTCCCCCTCTCTGCCTTCCCCTCCTCTCTCCATTTCTGTCTGATCCAACAACGAACAACATCAACAATGGTAATAATAATAACTACAACGAGGCTACAGCAACAAGGGCAACAAAAGGGGGAAAAATGGCCTCCAGGAGCGGTGGATTCATGGTGCAGGCACCGAGCCCAGCAATAACCCTGGAGGAAAAAAAAAAAAAAAGACGGTTGCTTGACTGCTGCTGTCTTTAATAAATAAAAGCAATGAAAGCCACGATTGTGATCAGTGGGGGATGAGGGGGAGGACAGGTTACAAGGTTCATAGCCAGCCTAAACCTGGCCTGCCCAGGAACTGAGAAAACATCAATGGCTTGGACTGGGGTCCCCTGGGAAAACCGAAAACAATAGCTCACTTTCCTTGTTTTCTTTTCCCTTTGCAGATGGATTTAGAGGTGGCTTTACAAGGAGGCACCTATTTGCTCTGAGATGTCTTCATCTCAGAGCAAATAACGCAGTCCTGCTGGGTTCTATAGCAATGCCATATAGTGAAGATAAAATACGGCCTTTTACATAGACTGGAGTAAGAATCCCACTTACTAGCTTTACCCTTAGGCAGGTTGTCTGATATATTTTCTACCTATAAATGAAAGATAATGTCCACTTAGCTCAGATGATTGCTGTGATACTTATGCAAAGTTACACATTGAATGCCTGGCTACAGGGAGCATCTAAGTGTTAGCTTTTCTTCTCTCTCATTGTGAAGAAAGACAGCGATGTCCCATTGCTCAGTGATGTTCTAAACTGTACTGCCTTTTCACAGTTTTTCAATCCTAGTCTCAATCCAAAGATAATTGCCGTGGCACTGAGGAGGTAAATCCTAGATACTACAGCTCTCCCATTCCAGTATTCTTTTATGAATTTGTTGGTCTTCTAGAATCCCTAAAGCTACCCAATAAAGTGGAAGGGCATTGACAAGATGCCATTCGATAAATAATGGCTGCTTCCAGACCTTTCAACATCAAAATGTTTTCCACAGTCTTGGGCAACTCCTCTAATGGGAGGACCTTGACTTCTGAAGGACCTTCACAACTGGTCAGTACTGGGACTCAGACATGAAAATCTGGTGTACTACTTCATCACTATCTCTGTGGCCTTCATTATTTTTATTTCAGAGAGGCAGACACCATAGCACTGGAGTTTCTCTTGGTGGTTGGCATTTCCATGTAATGTATGGACTCAAAACTGGGCTGGCTGGTTGGTAAGAAGTGCATACTACAGGGTGAATGATCTTCAGCCCATAGTTTTTCTGTTGGTGTTTAATACTTTGCAGTATAAATTGGAGGGAGGTACCTTAGTTTCCAAGTAATATCTAAATACACCTTTAAAACCACTTAGTCAAGAGGACTTTACAAGCATAAACAGGCAAATACAAGTGGGATGGGCGATGGCACACACATGTCAGTGTGCAGTGACCCAGGTTCAAGCCCACCTCATTTCCACTTGCAGTGGGGAAGCTTCATGAGTGAAGTAGGGCTGCAGGTATCTCTCTGTCTCTCTCTCCCTCCTCCCCTCCATTTTAAAAAAATTATCTTTATTTATTTATTTGGATAGAGACAGCCATAAATCGAGAAGGAAGGGGGTGTTAGAGAAGGAGAGAGACAGAGAGACACCTGCAGCACTGCTTCACCACTTGTGAAGCTTTCCCTCTGCAGGTGGGGGCCGGGGGCTTGAACCCAGGTCTTTGCGCACTATAACATGTGCACTCAACCAGGTGCACCACCACCCGCCCCCCCTTTCAATTTCTCTCTATCTCTATCCAAAATAAGCAAATAAATATTTTAGGAGCCAGATGGTAGCGCAGCGGGTTAAGTGCATGTGACGCAAAGCACAAAGATCTGTGTAAGGATCCCGGTTCAAGGCCCCGGCTCCCCACCCGTAGGGGGGTCACTTCACAGGCGGTAAAGCAGGTCTGTAGGTGTCTATCTTTCTTTTCCCCTCTCTGTCTTCCCCTCCTCTCTTTATTTCTCTCTGTACTATCCAAAAATAATGACATAAATAACAACAACAATAATAACCACAACAATGATAAAAAAAAAAACAAGGGCAACGAAAGAGAAAAAATAGCCCCCAGGAGCAGTGGGTTTGTGGTGCAGGCACCAAGCCCCAGCAATAACCCTGGTGGCAAAAAAAAAAAAAAAAAAAAGTAAAGGCAAGCACACAAAGATGTTTAATGCAGAACTGTTTATAATAGTCAAATCCTAAATCAACTCAATGTCCATTAGTCAAGTGCTGATGAAGTCATAACACATACATTATAAGATGTATGCACATGGGTTGCTGTTAGTAAACAAAAATGATGTGATCTACTGCATATCTCTGGGTGAGAAAAATTCATTATAGATGATCATGTATAATATCCCATTTGGAAGCAAGTGTAATATAATGCAGCAGTCCTCAAATGTTCTGATAGCAGATCCTTCACATTAAAAATATTAAGACTTCCCCCAGAGAGTTAAAGAATAGGAAAGCTACCAGGGAAGGGGATGGGATATGGAGGTCTGGTAGTAAGAATTGTGCAAAGTTGTACCCCTCTTATCCTATAGTTTTGTTGGTTTCCTTTTTATAAATAAATTTTTTTAAAAAATTAAAAATAAATAAATTATATGTTCTATTTAAAAAAAAAAATTAAGACTTCCAGGGAGACAGGCAGTAGCACAGTGGGTTAAGTGCACATGGCGTGAAGCACAAGGACCTAGTGAAGCATAAGGATCCTAGTTCGAGCCCCCAGGTCCCCACCTGCAGGGGAGTCGCTTCACAAGCGGTGAAGCAAGTCTGCTGGTGTCTGTCTCTCCCCCTCTCTGTCCTATCCAAGAACGACAACATCAATAACAACAATAATAACTACAGCAATAAAACAACAAGGGCAACAAAAGGGAAAATATTAAAAAAAAGAAAAATATATAAAGACTCCCAAAGAACTTCTGTTTAAATCAGACATCTATAGAGATTGATACATTTAATTTACTGTACTTAAACATAAAATTAAGCCTTCTTTTATTTTATGTAAACCTAAAACTATTATTCTAAAATGTTTTTATTATGTTTATTTATTTATTGGATAGAGATAGCCAGAGATTTAGAGGGTAGGTGAGAGACAGAGAGAGATACAGAGGAAAAGAGAGACAGAGAGGAAATACACCACTCTTGGAGGTCCTCCACTCTGGCCACCACCACACAGGTTGTCAGGGACTTGAACCCAGGTCTTGAAATGTGCTAACACGTGCACTCTACAAGGTGAGCCACCTCCTGCCTTTACCCCTTTCTCCTTTCAACCCCTCCTGTATAAAGTTCTTTTTTTATTTTTTATTTTTTTAAATAATTTATTTCTTTATTGGGGAATTAATGTTTTACATTCAACAGTAAATACAATAGTTTGTACATGCATAACATTCCCCAGATTCCCATTTAACAATACAACCCCCACTATGTCATTCATCATCTTTCATGGACCTGTATTCTCCCCACCCACTCACCCAACCCCAGAGTCTTTTACTTTGGTGCAATACGCCAACTCCAGTTCAGGTTCTAATTGTGTTTTCTTTTCTAATCTTGTTTTTCAGCTTCGGCCTGAGAGTGAGATCATCCCATATTGTATAAAGTTCTATAGAGTTCTTGTACCTCACAATTAATTAAAGATTCACTTTATAATATTTTCCCTTGCTTTGCTTCTTAAGTTCCACCTATGAGCTGGTATTCATCCTTCTCCTGGCTTATTTTAATTAATGTGATTCCTTCAAGTTCCATCCAGATTGTAGCACAGTGGGAAACTTCATTTTACACACACACACACACACACACACACACACACACACACACACACACACACACACATTACAATTTCCTTATTCACTCATCTGTCATTGGACATTTAGGTTGTTTCCAAACTTTGGCTATTACAAATAAATAACTCTGCCATGAACACAGGCATGCATAGAAGACCTATTTGGATAGGTGTTTTCGTGTCTTTTGGATCCATCCCTAGGAGAGGAATTACTAGGTTATATAGTAAGTCCATTCTTAATGTTATCACTAATTTTGACAGTGGACAAAAAACCAAAACAAAACAGAGAATAAGAGAGTGAGGAGAGATACCAAAGTCCTGCTTCACCACTCATGAAGTGGCCCCTGTGCATGGGAGCTGGGAGGATGGGGACACAGAACTTTGGTGGTGGGTGAGGTGTGGAATCTTACAGTCTTGTAACATATTACTAATAACAAATACAAACATTTAAAAATAATTCTGCTTCTTTCTTATCCTTTTAGAAGTCCTGTGGTGCAAATGTTGCTCTTCTTGATGTTCTCACATAACTCCTATGTTCTCTTTGTTTCTTTTCTCTTTTTGTTATCTATGACCCTATACTCAAGCTCATTAGCTCATTAATTTGACCTTTGGTCTCTTGTCATTCTGCTGTTGAGTCTTTCCGTGTGCGTTTTAAAAATATACAGCTACTCTGTTCTTTAGCTCCAATTTCTATTTAGACTTTTCTCATTCTTGCTATCTTTCATTGATCTTCTCATTTCAGTGAGCATCATGAGGATTGTTGCCATAAAATCTTTAGGAAGCTGACATAACACACACACACACACACACACACACACACACACACACACACACACTTTTAGAATTATATTTATTTACTATTGGAAAGAGACAGAGAGAAATTGAGATTCCTGGTGTCAAACACTTCAGGTCCTGGTGGAATGGGGGTACAGAGCCCTCTGGTTTACTTCCCCTATTACTGACCCCTCTGGGAGTCTGGACCACAATGCTTTATGGGGTCCAGAAGGTGAGAGTTCTGGCTTCTGTAATTGCTTTTCTGTTGGACATCATAGTGGCAGGTTGATTGACACCCCCAGTCTGTTTTATCTTTCCCTAGTGGGGTAGGGCTCTGGAAAACACTACATTTTCCTTAAAAATAGTAAGGAGAGTGGCATCACTTTACATTTTTACAATGCTCTTTAATATCAGGCTCCAAAGAAAACAGATAGCTTAATTTCTGCATTATGTCAACTTTACTAGTTTGTTTGGGCTACCATAATGAAATACTCTAGACTGGGTGAGTTAAACAACAGAAACTGATTTGCTCCTATCATCTAGAAGATGGAGGCTAGAAGTCCAAGATTAAAGTATTGGTAGGTTTGTTTTTTCCTGAGACTTCTTAATAAAAATTTTTTAATAAATTTTTTTGCTTTTTAAAAAAATATTTATTTCCTTTTTGTTGTCCTTATTGTTTTTATTATTGTTGTAGTTATTATTGTTGTTGATGTCATCATTGTTGGATAGGACAGAGAGAAATGGAGAGAAGAGGGGAAGACAGAGAGGAGGAAAGAAAGACACCTGTAGACCTGCTTCACTGCTTGTGAAGCGACTCCCCTGCAGGTGGGGAGCCGGGGCTTGAACCAGATCCTCCTGCCGGTCCTTGCGCTTTGCGCCAGGTGCGCTTAACCCACTGCACTACAGCCCAACTCCCTTCCTGAGACTTCTTTTCCTATCTTGCAGATGGTAGCAACAGGTTTGATGTTAAATTTGTGCCCACACGTTCTCTTTTAAGGACACCAGACTGGATTAGGGCTAACCCTAACACATTCAGTCTCGTTTTACTTGATCACCTCTTCAAAGGCTCTGTCTCCAAATATGGTCATATTCTGAGATTCAGGGTAGGAGTGGGTGAGCTAGGGCTTCAACATATGGATTTTTGGGAGAGACAATCCAGCCCATACCAGAAGATGTAACTGGAAATAGTAGTAGTACAGTAGTGTGAGAATAAACTGAACTTCTCTCTAAAAATGCTTATTTATACCAACTTACCAAATTCTATCGATCTTTCTTATTTTTTTATTGACACAAGGGTTATAACTGGAGCACAGTGTTTACACAGTGACTCTACCACTCCCAGTGGCCAAATTTATTTCTCTTTTTGATAGAGACAGAGAGACATTAGGAGGGATGGGGAGATAAAGAGAGAGACACATGCAGTACTGCTTCACAGCTCATGAAGCTTTCCTTCTGCAGGTGGGACCTCGGGGCTTGAACCTGGGTCCTTGTGCATGGTAATTTGTGCACTCTACACCACTGCCCAGCACCCACCAACTTAACAAATTCTAAAGAACACAAAGATGTACAAATATTCTATTAGCCACCAAAGTAATGATATTATGTCATGTAGCCTGAAAAATTTCCATTGTATACTCCTAAGAAAATGAGAGTTTTATTTATTTATTATTTTTTTAAAAAAGCAGATAATACCTTGGTGCTATTAAGAAAATGGTATGGACCTTGCACCTCCCACTGGAAGGTTTTCAAGGATTTCTAGGAGTTCACAGACCACATTTTAGGAACCACTAACACTGCTCTGTGACCTCAGGTGAATTTTTTTTGCCCCCACAGTCATCACTGGGACTCCTGTTGGCACTATACAAATCGACTGCTCCTAACAGCCTTTCTTTTTCCTTTTTTTTTGATTGGATAGGACAGAGAGAAATTGAGAGAGGTTGGGAGACAGAGAAGGGGAGAGCAGGATAAATACCTGCAGACTTGCTTCACCATTTTTGAGGCATTTCTGTTGCAGGTGGGGAGCTAGGGGCTCAGACCCGGATCCTTTCACTAAATACTATGTGCGTTCAATGAGGTGCACCCGGCCCCTCCTCAGGCCAACTTCTTACTGTTATTTTTAAATGAGGACAGCCCATTCAAGGGGGCTTTAGTGGTTTGATACACAGATAAATGACAAACTCATATATCCCATGATATTTGGCTGTTATTTAAAAATTACTTAGAATGATATTGATAGGTGCTTAAATGCATAGCAGTAACTTCTTGTTATTTTTTTTTTAATTAAATCATAGTGTAACACATTGAAAAGACATAAGGTATATAGCTTGATGATATTCATTTCACAAAGTAAACTTATTTTATCTTTAAAAGAGCATTTATTAAAAAGAACTTTGGGGGGAAGTTACCAATGTATTTTCCTTCTTCAATCATGCCTTATTTTAATGGGTACAAAGTGCTTTTACTTGGCATTATGAATTGCTTTTGAAACAATTCAGTATTATAGCAGCTGGGATGATTACTGATCTCTCTGTTCCTTTGAGGCGATTGCCAAGAGGGGCCAGGCTCCATTCTACTCCAATTTGTGTCGCTGTATACATTCACAGAGCAACACAAAAAGCAGCTCCGCCAGCGAACACAGCATCACCATAGCTGGCATGGAAACCAGGTTCCATTTCTGGTGGCTCTACTTTGCCATTATTTGCCGAATGCTTTGAATTTGGAGATGACTTGGTACGTTTTTGGATAAGGGAAACATCTTGAAGCTGGAAACAGAACTGTGGCAAATGCAGCCGCTGGTTTGGTGTAAACAGAAAGAACACTAAAAAGAAAAAAAAGTGGCTTTTGGCCAAGCTCTTTGATAGTATTCAACCAAAAAAAAAAACTTTAATCAACATCAAAGCAACAGACACAAAAGCAGCCCCCCACTTGACCTAGAGCCGTGCTATCCATGCTCCCTGCAAATATCAAGGTGGGACGTGAGAGATATTTCTTGACTCATGGATGTGATTCATGAGGAACCTGAGCCAAGGCTTGTTCACTGTCCAGCTAGATTCTCATTCATACCGCATTCAGTAAACTCTGGAGCAAAAGTAAACAATAGAGAGATATCATGTCTTGAGCATGAGCTGGGAGTTCATTTGGGGGTAACTCATGGGGCCACCTCCCAAAATATCAAAACTACTTTCCACGATAAAGTCCCTTATATAGCAACACAAATTTTCTGTAGTGGTGAGAAGTTTTCCCTCTCCTCCTCTTAGAGGAGTTGAGGATGAAGTCAGCGCCTCAGAAACCAGCTGGAGTGATGGTAGGTGCAATTCAACTCTATTTCAGTGCAGGATGACTTGCAAAGTGGGACTTATTAAAGAAGGATATGATTAAACACAGTAGCAAGTTCTCGAACATTACAATTTAGTCATTAAAATTTAGTCGGAGGAGACCCTGAATATTGGAAAATTTCTTTCAGTTCCATCAAAAGTTACATAGCTTCTAACGGTGTTGTTCCTTCCTAAAAGTGTTTTACTTTTTTTTTTTTTTTTTTTGCCTCTAGGGTTATCACTGGGGCTCGGTGCTAGCACTACCAACCCACTGCTCCTGGAGACTATTTTTTTTTTCCATTTTTGTTGCCCTTGTTGTAATTGTTATTGCTGTTATAGCTATTGTTGTTGCTGGATAGGACAGAGAGGAATCCAGAGAGGACGGGAAGACAGAGGAGAGAAAGAGACATCTTCAGACCTGCTTCACTGCTTGTAAAGCGACCCCCCTGCAGGTAGGGAGCAGGGGGCTTGAACCAGGATCATTACGCCAGTCCTTGCACTTTACGCCATGTGCGCTTAACCTGCTGCGTTACCGCCTAGGCCCCTACTCTTTCTTGTAATAGCAGTTAAAACTGTATTTTCTTTCTTCAGGGCTACCCAGCTCAAAACGTTGTTTACAAGCTTCTAGAAAGACAAAAAACAATCCTAATTCTACCAATGCTTATTAGAGTTTTTTTCCCCTTTTAGATAGGACAGAGAGAAATTGAGAGAGATGGGGAAGACAGAGGGAGAAAGAGAGAGAGACACCTGCAGGCCTGCTTCATTGCTTGTGAAGTGGACCTCCCCTCCCACACAGGTGGGGAGTTGGGAGCGTGGCTCCTTATGCTTTGTACTATATGCACTTAACCCAGTACACCACCACCTGGCCCCTTCTTACAGAATTCTAAAAACACAAAATTATACAAACACAAGCCCCATTAATCACCAGAGTGATGACATCACTGTCATGGAGTCTCTGGAAAAATCCATGTGCAGTTATGAGAGTGAAAAAAGCATATAACTTGTGAAAAATATGCTTTAATAAATGAATAAACACTTAATCTTTAAATTCAGTTACCTCCCACTTCTAGTTGACACAATTTCCAATTCTATTAAGAAAATATTAAAAAAGAGAAATTATTTGGCAGCCAAAGAGGTGGCTCAGTGAATGAAATGAAGGACTTACATGTGTGAGGCCTTGGATTCAACCCCTGGCACCACATAAAATTAATCAACTTGTTTTTTAAAAGAAATTAGTATTTGATACCTAGCATTAGAATTTTTTGAGGACTTTACACTTAATACAATTTTATTATTATATATCTTTTAAATAATTTTTATTAGTGAATTAATATTAATCTACAAAATTATGAGATAACAGGGGTATAATTTCACACCATTCCCACCATGAGTTCTGTATCCCCACTCCCTCCGCTGGAAAGTACAGCAGTTCTCCAAAGGTTACAGATAGGGGTTGACTATTATAACTATATATATATATATAATATATAGATTTTGCCCATTTTTTTTTCCTATGGCCTTGTCCTCTCTTCCTTTCTTTTTTAAAAATCTTTAGAGATAGAGAGAAATTGAGAGGGGAGGTGAGAAGGTGACAGAGATACCTGCGGTTCAACTTCACTACTCGTGAAGCTTTTCCCCTACAGGTGAGGAAACCAGGAACTTAAACCCCGGTCCTCACACACTGTAGTATGTACACTTAATCAGGTGTGCCACCGCCTGCCCCCCACCACTCCTGTCATAGCTATACCTATTACTACTTCTGAATGCCCTTCTTTTTCTTCTCTCTCCAGGTCCTGAAATAATTTAATTTCAGGGTCCTCTGGTCATTCTTCTCCTATTATTTCTCTCCTTCTGGGAGTATGGACTAAAATTCCTTATGGGGTGCAGAAGGTGGGAGTTCTGGCTTCTGTAATGGCTTCTCCATTGGACATAGGAGTTGGCAGGTCAGTCCATACTCCCAGCCTGTTTCTATCTTCCCCTAGTTTGGTAGGACTCTGGAGATGTGAGGTTCCATAACACATTGGTGAGATTATGAAGACAACAATTTTTTTTTTAATTTACTTTATTTCATGTAATACAGTTCTGTAGGGGGGGGGGGGGCACACCAGAGCACCACTCCAGTCCACACAGCATAGGGGATCAAACCAGGAGCCTCAAGCTTGTTTATGTTCTCTGTACTACCAGTAGGTAATTAATTTCCTCAACTTTTTTTTCCCCCACCAGGGTTATCGCTAGGGTGCTAGGGTGCAGTGTAGGCACCGTGAACTCACTGCTCCCGGTAGCTATTTTTTCCTTTTTCTTTCTATTTTATTGATTAGGGCAGAGAGAACGCAGGTGCCTTCACATGGTAATTGTGGGTGCTTAACCAGGTGTGCCACTGCCTCCCAACCCCTGGCTTCACTTTTAAAAAACTTTACTAAAATTGTAAGTCATAAATCTCTGACAACCAAAAGAAGACATCTTTATTTCCTGGATGAGTTTGCATAATGGCAGCTGCCAGGAAAGAAATCAGTAAGACAGAAGTCGTGAGGAGATGAGAGGGTTCTGAACTCCAGATCTGCTGCTGGGTCCTCTCCCTGGAGCACTCCTTCCCATGCGCTAACAGTCACAGGTGGTCAGGGTAAAATCACTATTGAGACCAAAAAATGAATACTTCGAGTAGAAAGTGTTTGGGGAAAAATGTCTGCAGCCACCAATAAGTAAGTTTTGGATAAATTAAATAGTTGTGCCAGTGTATAAGTGCTGGCAACATTACATTCCAATATAGTGACTAGGGGAAATGAATGGAAACTTTATGGCCACACTAACAGAAATGCTAAAAGAAAAAGAAACAACCACTTTGGTAATTCACACATTTAAAAAAAAAATCTTTATTTACTGGATAGACATATCCAGAAATTGAGAGGGAAGGTGGTTATAGAGAGGGAGAGACAGAGAGACACCTGCAGCACTGCTTCACCACTCATGAAGCTGTCCCCCTGAAAGTGGGGACCAAGGGCTCAAACCTGGCTCCTTGTGCACTGTAATATGCGCACTTAACCAGATGCACCACCACCTGGTCCCCTTGTAAATTCACTCATTCACAAGTGATTTGTGCAGTCACAACAACGATGTAATAAATCTCTGATTGCTAGACATAAACCTCACTGTATAGGGAGCATGCCATGCAGGATAGGGTTCAGAGTCAGAATACTCAAAAAGAAACAAAAGTTTCAAAATACTAGAATAAGGAATGAGGGAAAGAGAAAAGAGAAGACAGTCGGAAGGATGTGAGATGGGGGAGATGAAAGGTCACAGTGAGATGGCTTAAGGCAGGATGGCTGGGTGGGGCACACTGGGAACGCCTTGCTTTGTAGGTCTTAAGGAAGAGAACTCTGCTCAGTTTTGTTAACATCATCACTAGTTTCTACTACTGCTTGCCAGAGAAGTAAACAGGAACAAGGTAGAATACATTGTAACTCCACCAGGGGTATGGGAGGCCAGGGTTAGAGAAGGGTCAAGGAACAGGAATCTCACAAACAAAAAAAAAGCAACTTCAGAAGAAAGAGCACAAAGGGTAAAGTAAAAACTTTTAACACAGTTGCTTGGGTAAATATAAATTCTGAGTAGTGAAGAAACTAGAAGCAGGGTCTTAGAAAGATTTGGATGTCTAACTTCATAGAGCACTATTCAAAAATAGCCAAGAGGTTGAAAGGGGCCTACCGATATTGAATGAGTGGATAAACAGAAAGTTCTAGGTGTGCAAGGGGAGAACATTCTGGCTATGTTTACAACACTGTGAATATACACAACTGAAGTGTAACTTCAAGATGGTGAATATGGCAGGCTTGGAGAGAGCTTACCTGGTATAGTATGCACCTCACCGTGGCTCAAAGTCCTGGACCCAGGAGTCTTCTTAGGCAGCAGTACACATACAGAAGGTCCTGAGTTCATTCCCTGGTACCACGTTTTAAAAATGATAAAGATGGCAAAGGTATGTGTGTGTGTGTGTCCCATAATAGAAAAGGTATGTGGTAGTGATTAAAACTTAGGGCAGGGCTGATGTGACAGCATAATGGTTATACAAAAGACTTGTCAGGCCTGATGCTCGGAAGTCCCAGGCTCAATCCTAGCACCACAATCAACTAGAGCTGAGCTCTGGTACCCCTCTGTGTACTTTCTGTATCTTTATCATTAAGAATAAATGTTTCATAAAGCTTAAGAGGGGATGGGAAATATAAAGCTAGAAATGATAAACATTTGATCTGGGCAAATAAATCAATAAAATACTTAATTAAAATTTTTTTAAATATTTGTTTTCCCTTTTGTTGCCCTTGTTTTATTGTTGCAGTTATTATTGTTGTTATTGATGTCGTTGTAGTTGGATAGGACAGAGAGAAATGGAGAGGGAGGGGAAGACAGAGAGGGGGAGAGAAAGAGAGACACCTGCGGACCTGCTTCACCGCTTGTGAAGTGACCCCCTGCAGGTGGAGAGCCCGGGGCTTGAACCGGGATCCTTACGCCAGTCCTTGTGCCTTATGCCACGTGCGCTTAACCCCCATGCTACCGCCCGACTCCCTTAATTTTCTTTTAAAGTATAACACAGAAGAGTTTTGGCTGAGTTAAAATCAATAAGTATATAAGAAATAACAGGACTTGAATTCTAATGGCTTTCAGAAGTACATTTACAGAGAAAAGCTTCATTTATAGAGAAGTACATTTACAGAGAAAAGCTTCATTTATAGAGAAGTACAGCCATCTTGATGAACTGTTTGATGACTGTCAACAACCATCAGAAATCACGCTGTTCACAGGGAACCATCAAGGAAAGTTATCATCCAAATCTCCACACTTCTTGGCATTAAAATGAAGATCTTTCCCTTCAGAACCTCATGGAGGTGCTTGGGAGGGGGTGTAGGTATTCAACATCTAGTGCTTCTCAAGATCCACCTCAGGAGAAGTCAACATGTCCACAGGAGGCATAGTTTCCAAAGCTGTCTACCGTGAACCTCTGAGAGATGTGAAGTGAATTGAGCTTTAGAGTGCCAAAGTAGAAGTTTTCAAATTGCTGAAAAGGAAAAAAATAAAATGAGCATACAAATTGAAGATGAAAACTTAAATCATCATACTGTCTTGTAAAAAAGAACCATAATCTCAAAAAAATCTCTCATGCTGTTTCTTTTCAGTATTTATTCTGAAAAATGACCCTGGAAAGGAGAGAAGAGGAAGAGCTACTAGACAAATAAACAGCAGCTCTTCCTTCTGGTTAAATATATGGCTTCCTCTGACAACAATGACAACAACAATGACCAGAGAAAGAAGCCTAAGAAGTGAACTACAACATTTATCTGTTGAGCAGTTATGACCAAAAACTTGTAACAAACATCATTAAAGCCATACCCTGCCTCACAGGGCTTAATCTTTCGGTTACTGATCATGTAAGAGGCCAGTTTTGTCTCAGTCAGGACCAAATTGGATAGCCTACAGTCCCCTCTATCTAATAAACTGCACTTATTAGAAGCACTGACTAAAATAAGCAGACAGTAAGTTTCCTGTTCCACAAATGACTGACAGTAAGTGTGGTTACAGAACACTCATCCACACAAAAAAGCCAGAAGAACACTTGTGCTGGATGATAACAGTACATATCACAATCCTTTCTATAGGCTTGGATAAAAGCCAGTGTCCCAAGGTAAATGCTCTTTACTACAATTCTTCACTGTAAAAGCTTTCAAGTGTATCAGAGGAGAGGATGAGTCATACTCTTGAGAGGGGCCTGTTCCTGTGATTAGCACATTTATAAGTCAGAATCCAAAATGACATCAGACTTCACCCGAGGAAAATGAAGCTACTGTGCTTAGATAAGGAGTGTCACAGTCAAGGGCTCACCTTCAGGTCAGGACGTTAAGACGCTCTTTCTCAAAAATGTCAATAAGATCCCAAGAAAGCCTTTCAATGTGCAAAACTAACAGTGCTTCAGTAGAACCCAAGGGTGGACTTTTGCTCATTAGCAAGCGACTTGCCTCTCTTCACTTGGCACTCCACAGATGCAGTCACAGCCAGGGACTGCAGCCACTCTTGCCTTTCCTCTTCCTGCAATTGATGGCCTAACAAAGTGCCTGGGGTTCATTAAAAGCTAACTTTATAAAATCCAGTAAACATTGATTCTTCAGGATGACATCAACTTGACCCCCAAAGATCCATCTCAAGGTCGTTGTGCATTGTCTTGGCTTTCAGCAGGTGATCTGCTTGCCTGCACTGATTTACACAATTAACTTCTCTTCCTGGCTTTGGCAGCCTGTTCAAACCATATCCACCCATTTGAGTAAAGAAATAACAGCCTGAAATGGTGATCTACTAATCCTTTTGCTGAACATTAATTTGCCACGAAAGCTATGTCAAAGAGACTGACAGATTTATAGCTTTGCACACTGAAGCCTTCTAGGTACAAAACCCCATATAGCCAAAGGGGCAATAAACCCACTAGACAAAATAAAACTTAAAAGGAACTCGTAATACTTATAAGTTACTTTGTAAGGATTTGCAGTGAATGGGTCCTTACCCTTCTCTTTGTGCCTCTGTTCCTAAAGAATGAAGATACTACAACTAGGAGTCAGAAAGCAAGCTGCCTCTGCCTTCCTTCTGCCTCACACAGAAAACCTCCAGTGGGCATGATTTGCTAGGTAAATTCTCGTGCTTTAAAGTCAATTATAAACATGGTGCAAATGAAGTTAGCTGGGATGTTATTTCAATGCAACAATCACGAAATCTATGAAAGAGGACTGAATATAACTCCTTCCACTCCCCCCAAGACAAGTGCAGGTGTGGAGCATCCTGGGTAAACTTGCCCGACAGAAGCTGTGACACTTTGGCGACACCATACTAACTAGACCACAAGTGAGCATCATTAATGAACAAGTCAAAATACTTTCCTTATATATAATCTGTAAAGCACTAACAGTCACATATTTCCCATGAGGTTTTTAATATCTCATTTTCTTAACAGTTTAATCATTTTGCCTTCCTAAATTGACATCCTTCCCCCATCTTTTATGTTACTATCAAATGAATTCTTATCAAGAAGCCCCAGTGCAATGCCAGTCTTTCTTTTCTGCCTCCATGTCCCTATTCTCTTTGTGTGTCTGTGAGGATTTACTAATGATTTTTCAGTCATCGTGTAGTCTAGTCAGTCATTGTTATATCTTTAGTCCTATTTTTGTTTCAGCTCTAGCAGTTATTTCTAGGGCCTCATAATAAAAGTATGAGCCCTACAGAGGAAGGATCTATTTTGCTATTCTCAGCTAAGTTATTACTTTATCTTGTAGACTGCATATAATCAATAAATATTTGTTGGCTAAAACAACAGAGATGCTGTAGATGTCTGTGTACCTTGTGTTTAAAAAGAGAAAGATACGGAATGCATCTGTTTATATTTATAGGTCACTACTTAGTAATATTGATCAAGACTTACCAAATTATATTCTAGTTATATCTCAATTGTAACAACTTCTCAAGAAAGAATTTGCAGTTAGTAATGAACGTTTCATAGACTTCTTCAAATTTCTGTGCATTTATTTTTTATCAAGGCCTTTCTTAGCTCAGAATCCTGCAGTGGGATGTCACCAAGCACCAATGTTATACACTGTCATGCAAAGAGACTTATGCTGTGGCTCTGTCTCCCTGGTGTGTGCCAGCAAGTTAGGGAGGCAAGGTGTGTATCCCAAAAGAAAAATGTTGATGATGTGGATATATTTATCCTCAGAAAAGATACTGAGAGGCTTACTTTGTGGTCTGGGCACATTTCGGTATTTGCCGGGATAGCCTGAGGGTACTTCTTCCCGAGCTAGTGCTCTCTGGCTTGGAGAGAACTCAACTGGAGCCGATCTAGGCTGCTGTGTGGGAGAGGGATCAGGAACTCGTGCCGCACTAACTTCCGCAGGAGATACACTCTGGAACTCTCGGAGCCGGAAAGCAATTTCCAAGTGTCTTTAATCAGAAGAGCAGCTGTTTTTATACTCTCCAAGTAGGGTGGAAACAGGATGTGATATAGAGAGGGTGGAGAGAAAAGTGACTGGTGAAAATCAGAGTGTGACAAGGAGGGGGCGGAAGAGGCGAGAATCCTATCACTGAACCACCAATGCCCTGGAGGGAGTGCTTTATGTAAATGTAAAAGTGATTTATGTAAATAGACCAAAGCTTTGAATGGTATCAGTAAATCCCTATATAGGCATATGGTTAAGCAGAAGCCAGGGGGAGGTGGCATACTACCCAACATCTCCCCCTTTCTTTTTAACTATTTGCCATAGTATCAGGAGTGCGGGGCACTTTGTGAGGCAGGGAGACTGATAAGAGGCACACCTTTTTTGGGGTTCTACTGTCCCTCCTTGCTCAACCTCTCCGTGGAGAGAGAGACTAACAGGATTGACACACCCCTCAGGCTCAAGCCCTTCCAAGCTCAACCATATCCTCACAATTCCCCAACATCTTCCTCTTACTTAATGGCCATATAGAACTGGGTCAATGTCTGTAAAAGGCTTCATCTCTGTCAGGGGAATAGCAGTATAGGGGTGAACAGAAACCTGTTGGGAAGAAAGCAGAATGATAGTGTGTAAGTGTCTTCAAAAAGAACAAACACAAGACAGGGAGGGATAAGTAAGAGTAGCAAGAGACAGAGTGAGCCTGATGGGTGGAGGAGTGGGGGCCTGATAAGCCGAGGGGCTAGAGGGGTGATCTGGCATTGCAAAATCCCGAGTCAGCTGGTGGAAAGTTCTATGAACTGCTACAGTCATTCTTCAAGAAGTCCAGCAGTATAAAAGGAGTGTCCAGCAAGTTCTATAGAAGCATCAGTCCAATGTCAACGGCCAGGAAATAAATGTCACACGTCTATCTTGATGGAGGAGGACGGCCACTGGAACTTTTCTTCTCTGTAGAGAGTGACCTGGAACCGCCAAAACATGGTGGGCGAAACAGAAGCAGGAAGAGCAGACACCGATGGTTGAGAGAAAGGCAGTAGGAAAGTCTTGTCCTTTGGAGTCTGTGAATCAGGTTCTCCAGATTGTGTCAGGTCACATCATGGGTTTCGGGGGATGGCTGTAATTGTGGGTGATGTCAGAGTTCAGGGGTCCAAGATGGATTTCTGGGGATTCTATATGAGCAGATGCTTCTTTATGCGAAGGCTTGTCATAGCTGTAGTCAATTACTTATGAAAAAACTTTGTAACAAATTAGAAGTTTACTACAATTGATAACTCAATGATTATAATTCGTTTAGGTATCTTTATAATTTCGTGTAAAGGTCATCTTATGTGACCTCATGTAGCAGTCTTTATATAGCAAAATTTTCATACCGAATTTAAGTCACATATATTGATTCTTAACTATTTTTACATTGGGTTTTTAAGCAAACTCAGGTTACTAGAGTTAACACATTTTAGTGACAAATTTTTTTTTTTTGGTACATTTACAATATCAGATTGATGCCAAATTTGGGGGCCCTCCAAAAATGTCCTGTATAGAGGATTTGTATTTTAACTTAGGAGATGATGAATTGTCACATTGAATATTTAGAGTTTTACCTTAAACACTCAGTTACTTAAATGAATTGATTTTACCTCTTCTCGTAAAAATGTAGCTTCGAAGTTACAATTTAACTGTTAAGTTAATGTTTACCAAACTTGAAACACGCATATTAAACATATAGTTTATAACACACAGGAGAAGAAAAACTTGTAAATAAGACATATCATTTCAAATGTGAATTTAGATCTACTGTCATAGTTGAACCATCTTTACTCACAAAGTTTAAGACTAAACATTTCATATTGATATCAAGACTTAAAAAAGAAATCAAAAGGGGGAATGAACAATTTTTGGACTGTTTCTGGACGTCTCCAGAAACCATGGCTGCGTCCAGCCGTTTTATATAAAGTCAGTTAACTTTCAGAGTACTCTGAGCACAATGGGTCATACAAAAATTTTGGTCACCCAACTCACTCAATTTTTTTTTTTCACTCACTCACTCACTCACTCACTCACTCACTCACAAAACACAACTGGCCAGTCATAGCATAAGACATTCATGGGGGGGGGAAGAGTTCTGTGAATCAGATTTTTTTTTTATTCTGCCATGCTGTATTATGGATCCTGGGGTGCATCCTGTAGCCAGTCCTCTTGCAGCCAGTCTTCTTGCAGTGTTTCTTGTTCTTCAGGGATATCAGCGCCATCATGTGGGTATTGCCGGACATGGCGGGCAGGAACCCAAACAGGCTTGGAGTAATTTTGTGGAAAAATACATGCGAAACCTCTCCCCATAGTCAACAGGGGGTCAGGTCCTTTCCAAATTTTATCAAGTGGGTCTTTCCATTTGACTTTAATAGTTGGGAGGGTGGGTGGTGTTTGCCAATGAAGAATTATAGGAGGTTGGTCTGAGTTTTTGTAAATATTAAAGAGATTTAATGTAGTTAAGGCTTTTGCCAGCTGGATATTAGGGGGGTACATTTCCCCTTTTTCTTTATTTAATTGAGCCTTAAGAGTTTGATGGGCCCTCTCAACAATGCCTTGTCCCTGTGGAGTATACGGAATGCCTGTAGTATGAGTAATGTTCCAGAGGGAACAAAAATCTTTAAATTGTTTGCTGGTAAAAGCAGGTCCATTATCCGTTTTAAGTTGAAGAGGTAAGCCCATTACAACAAAACAGGAGAGCATATGGCTTATAAGCTTTTTTGAGTTTTCTCCAGTCTGAGCTGTAGCTCACATAAACTTAGAGAAGGTATCAATTGAGACGAACACATATTTTTGTTTGCCAAAGTTAGGTATGTGGGTAACATCAATTTGCCAAAGAGCGTTGGCTTTTAAACCTCGAGGATTAACCCCCAGAGTCTGAATAGCAGGTGTTTTGATTAGACCTGCACAGGAGGAACATGTAGCAAGAATACGTTTTAACTGTGGCAGAGGAATATCAGGAAATCGAGCTCGAAGACCTTTAAGATTAACATGGGTTAGGGAATGAAAGTCAGCACGATTAGAGACAGAGGCTAGGAGAATTCCTGTGGAGGCAAGGTGGTCGGTCGGCTGCAGCATTCCCTTCGGACAGGGGACCAGGAAGAGGGCTGTGGGAACGTAGGTGCTGAACATACAGTGGATGGGTTCGAGAACAGAGCATAGAGGCAATTTGAATTAAAAGAGGAGAAAGTGGGTTGTCATCAATTCTTACATAAGATCGAGCAAGCCATGGAAGTAAGTTAACAGGTATTTATAGTTTATTTTCATTTAAAGGTTTACATTAAGGGGGCTGGGCAGTGATGTACCTTGTTGAGCATACATGGTACCATAGACAGGGAGCCAAGTTCAGTACATAGAACCATGCACAGGGAGCCAAGTTCAGTACATAGAACCATGCACAGGGAGTCAAGGTCAGTACACAGTGCCATGCACAGGGAGTCAAGGTCAGTACACGGGACCATGCACAGGGAGTCAAGGTCAGTACACGGTGCCATGCACAGGGAGTCAAGGTCAGTACACGGTGCCCTACACAGGGAGTCAAGGTCAGTACATGGTACCATGCACAGGGAGTCAAGGTCAGTACACGGTACCATGCACAGGGAGTCAAGGTCAGTACACGGTACCATGCACAGGGAGTCAAGGTCAGTACACGGTACCATGCACAGGGAGTCAAGGTCAGTACACGGTGCCATGCACAGGGAGTCCAGGTCAGTACACGGTGCCATGCACAGGGAGTCAAGGTCAGTACACGGTGCCATGCACAGGGAGTCCAGGTCAGTACACGGTGCCATGCACAGGGAGTCCAGGTCAGTACACGGTGCCATGCACAGGGAGTCCAGGTCAGTACACGGTGCCATGCACAGGGAGTCAAGGTCAGTACACGGTGCCATGCACAGGGAGTCCAGGTCAGTACACGGTACCATGCACAGGGAGTCCAGGTCAGTACACGGTGCCATGCACAGGGAGTCCAGGTCAGTACACGGTACCAGGCACAGGGAGTCCAGGTCAGTACACGGTACCATGCACAGGGAGTCCAGGTCAGTACACGGTACCATGCACAGGGAGTCCAGGTCAGTACACGGTACCATGCACAGGGAGTCCAGGCCAGTACACGGTACCATGCACAGGGAGTCCAGGTCAGTACACGGTACCATGCACAGGGAGTCCAGGTCAGTACACGGTACCATGCACAGGGAGTCCAGGTCAGTACACGGTACCATGCACAGGGAACCAAATTCAAACTCCTGATTCCCACCTGCAAGCGGGGAGCTTCATGAGCAGTGAAGTAGCTCTCCTGGTGTTTCTCCCTCCTGCTCTGCAGCTCCTCCTCCCCTCTCAACTTCTCTCTGTCCTATTAAATTAAATGAAAAGGAAATAGCTAAAATAAATAATAATAAAGGTCTACCTAAAGCAATATAATCAGCAAAGGTTTTGTGTGAAAGGAAAGTACAGCCAATAGGTGTGCGGCAGGAGGTAAGGAAACAATGGAAGCTGAGAGCCTGCACACTCAGGAAGCTAGCTGAGGGGAACAGGAACTAACCTGGGCCTTAGGACGTGAACAAGAAGACAGCTTCAAGGCAGAAGCATGTACAGTGGCCAAGCTAAGTATGCCAGGTTATATCTTTGCAGGGCTCCTAGAAAGAAGTAGAATAATAATAATAATAATAATAATAATAATAATAATAATAAGGCTAGAGACAGAAGAAGGGTGGATCAGATTAAGAGGACTCAGCTCAAGATTCAAAGGGTCAACTTCATTCTAGGTGTTGGGGAATCAATGACGGCTTCTGAGTGGAGCAAGATAAATCATGTTTTAGGGAGACTGATGGGTGTTGTGCTGAGTGGAGAAGGGAATAAGAGAAAAGGAAAGGGGAAGATTGGAGAAAGAGCTCACCCTCACTTTAGGGTATCTGCCTTGCTACGTGCATGGCCCACTTTCCAACTCCCGCAGCACACAGAAGATAATAAGGCACTGGAGAAAGCTCCAGTGCTGCGGCATCTCTGTCTCTAGTGAATGGGAAAAAGAGGCCTGGAGCAATGAAACCCTACATGTGTGAGGTCTGTGCTCCACGCCCCCCACCCAATAAAAAAAAAAAAAAAAAAAAGGAAAAGGAAACCAGAGTAGCAACTTAACATGAGCTACAGTTTTTTTAAAATATATTTTAAGGGAGTTGGGCAATAGTGCAGCGGGTTAAGCGCACTTGACACAAAACGCAAGGACTGGCAGAAGGATCCCAGTCCGAGCCCCTGGCTCCCCAGGGGAGTCACTTCATAGGCGGTGAAGCAGGTGTGCAGGTGTCTTATCTTTCTCTGCCCCTCTCTGTCTTCCCCTCCTCTCTCCATTTCTCTCTGTCCTATCTAACAACGATGACATCAATAGCAACAACAATAATAAGTACAACAATAATAAAAAACAAGGGCAACAAAAGGGAAAATAAATAAATATAAAACAATTAAAATATGTATTTATTTTAAATTATATTTATTTATTTACTGGAGAGAGATAGCCAGAAATGGAGAGGGAAGAAGGAGATAGAAAGGGAGAGAGACACCTGTAACATTGTTTCACCACTTGCAAAGCTTTCCCCGAGGTGGAGAGCGGGGGCTCAAACCTAGGTCCTTGCGCACTATAATGTGTGTGCTCAACCAGGTGTGACATCACTGGCTCACTACTCTTTCTTGACAAAAATAATAGTAGTGTGCCTAGAAAGACTGGCACAGATGTGAAATAACACAGAACAAGGAAAATAACTAATGGTTTTGTGGAATGAAATAAAGATGGCAAGACATAGAGATTAAAAAAAAAATCATAGGGGCCAGGTGGTGGCACAGTCCATTGAGCACACATGTGGGCTGTCTGTGGTACATCATGTATGCACAGCCTGGCCCTTTCTGTTGCTCAAGAGTATTCCAGTTCAGCTATCCATTCACCCTTGGGTAAGTTCCCAGTTTTCGTATGAATAGTTATGAGGTGGCCAGATGGTGGCGTACCTGGTTGAGTTACAATGTGCAAGGACCCTGGTTCAAGACCCTGGTCTCCACCTTCAGGGGGGAAGCTTCACATGTTATGAAGCAGATCTGCAAGTGTTACCCTTTCTTCCTCTCTATCTCCTCCTTCCGTTTCAGTTTCTCTCCATCTCTATCCAATAAGTGAATAAGTAAAATAAAGAAAATCTTTGAAAAATTCCTCTTTGAAAAAGAGGAGTGCCAGGTACTATTAGTAGTAGTAGGTCATGTCTGGGTGGGAACTATTTATTGTTGCTGTTACTGATATCGTCGTTGTTAGATAGGACAGAGAGAAATGGAGAGAGGAGGGGAAGACAGAGAGGGGGAGAGAAAGATAGACATCTGCAGACTTATTTCACTGCCTGTGAAGTGACTCCCCTGCAGGTGGGGAGCCGGGGGCTCAAACTGGGATCCTTATACCGGTCCTTGCACTTCGCGCCACATGTGCTTAACCCACTGCGCTACCGCCTGACTCCCTATGGGAACTATTTTATGGGTAAAAACAAGCAAGATTCAGGTCAGTTTCCACATACATGACTGTATCTTTAGTTGTGCATATTTCAGGCCTTTCTCTGAAATGTCGTTTTTACTAGTAGGCTCTGAAGATGTTTAGTGAAGACATGAAATCTGTAGCACAACTAATAAATGGTTTACTACTGTCCTTTTATTCTGATTAGTGGTTCTCTGTATATTAGAGAAATGAATTCTCTCTGATGGGCTACAAATACACCCCCCTTCCCCATTTGTCATCTGTTGTTTGACTTTGCTTATGGATTTTTTTTTTTACCACATTCATTGAAAATTTTATAAACTCAAATGTATAAAAGGATTAAAAAAAAAAAAAGGAACCAGGTGGTGGCACACCTGGTTAAGTGCATGCATTACAGTGTTCAAGGTCCTAGGTTCGGGCCCCTGGACCCCACCCGCACAGCATAAGTTTCACCAGTGGTCAAACAGGGCTGCAGCTGTTTTTCTCTCTCCCTCCCCTACTTCCCCTCTCAATTTCTGTCTCTATCCAATAATAAAATAGAAATATTTTAAAAAACAAAGCTACCTAATGCTAATATCATTATATAGTAAAAGATCAAGGTGAGTAATAAGTATGACTACAGACAAAAGCACTAACAGCATAAAAACCACAGTTGACACTGAGCATGCATACGTGTTGGGCATTCCACTGTGGACTCACTGTTGTCACCTGACAGCATCCCCACTGTCCCAACAGGCCAGTATTCTTATTCCCATTGTATCACTGAATCTGAAGTCTGAAAGGCTTAAGCAACTTGTTAAAGGCTATAGAGCAAGCAAAGTGGTGAAACCTCAGGTCTAGAAAATAAGGGGAGTCAGGCGGTAGCGCAGCAAGTTAAGCACATGCGGCACGAAGCACAAGGACCCAGTTCGAGCCCCTGGCTCCCCATCTGCAGGGGAGTCACTTCACAGGTGGTGAAACAGGTCTGCAGGTGTCTTTCTTTCTCTCCCCCTCTCTGTCTTCCCCTCCTCTCTCCATTTCTCTCTGTCCTATCTAACAGCGATGACATCAATAACAACAAAAATAATAACCACAACAATAAAATACAAGGGCAACAAAAGGGAAAAATAATAAAATATTTTTTTAAAAAAAGACTAGAAAAGAATACTGTGATTCAAACCCAGCAGCCTAAGTCTGAGAGCCTGAACTCTCTATCCCTGCTCTCCAGGCGCTCTCCCTAGAGTGCAGGTGCTTCCCCTTAGCGCATGGCCTGGGACACCAGTGAGAGGGTCAGACCAACACCACTTGCAGAGACTGAAAATCAACATTTCCTTATCTGTGTTATGCCTATGTTCCCTGCCCCCTCTTATCCTGAACCTGGTTTGAGAGTCTGACAGTTCTAGTTCATCTAAGAATTACAATTGAATTCTAGGTGCAAGGAAGTACAAAACAACTAAATGACTCCATTTAACTCAGTACCTGAATGAGGAGAGAAGAAAAAGCTTAGACTATGAGCTTAAAAAAAAAAAAAGAGAGAGAAAAGAAAGGAAGAAAATAGAAATCTGGTTGCTTTTTCTAGCCTGAAGTAGTTCACTAAAAGCCGAGTGGTCTATTGTTTAGAAAATAAAAGATCTAGCAAGAAAAATTTAAATTAAAAAAGAATCATGTCAAGGCATTTAAATCATGCTGAGAGCTGTGCTTTATTTCTCCTCCTCTGTTGCTTTATGACAATTCCCTTGGGGATTTTGAAACCTAAACTGCTTCCCTTCTGAAAACATCCCCCTTCACATAGCCCAGCTGTGTTGGAAGTCAACATTTAAGAATAACAAAACAAAACAAAACACAAAACAACAACCTGCTGCAATGGGACATAATTATGCAACAGAACAAAGCTTTAATTAGCAAGTAAAAACAGAATTTATGACTGCAAATACTTGCGATATCAGGCTAGGGAGAGAGCAAAGCAGTAGCTCACAAGTGCTTGCATTCAATAAGCTTCACCACTCAGTACTCAGAACAGAGCAGTGCTCTGGTCAGACAAAACAAACTAGCAAATAAGTACAATTGTAACGCCACTTATTGGTAGTAAGTACTGATTTGGATGACTTAAGGAGATGACCTAAAACCTAAGCAAGTAGACATCTGAAGGCGACTAGGTACACCTTCAGTATCCTTTCTTGACTGCTCACAGTATCTTTAGAAGATTAGACCATTTCTTTTCTTATGCATAAGAAAGAAATGTAGGCCATCAAGATGAAATGTTTTTGGCTAAAATGAAGGATTCCAATCTCCCTGTGGTTCCCTGTTTTCGTGACCTGTGAAGCTTACCATTTTTAGTTTGTACCTGTTTATCTCCTATGGAGAACACAGAGGGGAAAATTGCTTTCTACAAACATGGTGGCATACAGTGAAAGGAAGCAAGATTAAGCGCCAAACATGGTCATTTTCCTTTGCATTCTTTTCAGCATTTCTACTCTTTCCTCTCAGTCCTTGTGACGTGCCATTAAAGACCAGATGTAACTTCACATGATTAAGCTGCAAAACAGAGACTGAATATCTCAGGCAGAGGCAGGGAGAAAGATAATAAGGAAATTTCTTAAAAAAAATTTTTTTATAAAGATAGAAACCATAAAAAAAAAAAATAAAAAAAATAAAAAATTTTTTTTTTTAAATTATCTTTACTTATTGGCTACAGCCAGCCAGATTGAGAGGAGGGGGGAGTAGAGGAGAGAGACAGAGAGACATCTGCAGCACTACTTCACTACCTGCAGGTGGGGACCAGGAGCTTGAATTCAGGTCCTTGTGCATTATATCGTGTGCTCAACCCGGTGTACCACCACCTGACCCCCTGATCTCAAGTTTCGAAATTTCAAAATAGCAATTTCTCAGTAGCACGATGACCCTGTGGGAATCCCTGGTCATCTGGTTTCCCAAAGACTTATTTTCTTTCTTCAGTTTTATATAAAGTCATGGTTACTTTTCTTCTTTTTTAAAAAGATGTATTTCTTTTCATGAGGCGTGGGAGGACCAGACCCCAGCTCAGCTCTGACGTACTGTGGTGCCAGGGCTTGAGTCTAGGGCCTTTGGGGTCGTAGGTCTGAAAGTATTTCCGACTCCCCAATTCCAGCGGCCATTCTTCTCAAAGAACTCTCCTAAAAGGAAGCCTATTTCCGGTGTTGGAAGCCCACAGTGAATTATTTCCTGTCTAGTATCACTTAAATAAAAAGAAATTCAGTTTTGAAGTCCAAATGAAACTTCAAAATATCTAAATCCTATAAAATTTATAGTTCTTCTTGAAATACTTGACTTAAATCTACCCTTTGAACATAATATAACAAAACTGGTGTTCAATCAATGCATATTATACTGGGTCCTTTTTCTCCCCAAGAAAGAATGCTTTCCATTTTCTGTATGGCAATTAGACTTTTGAAACTTGAAGTAAAAAGAAATAGCAATTGCATGCTGTTTTGAAGTTTTCCCAATGGTTCTCTTCCATAATCTGTTTTACCAATTTCTAGTTCTCACAATTACCCCGTTTACAGATAAAAGTAACAGTAATAACACTATTTTATACTTAATAATAATGTGTAGCCACCCACCTCTGTACCAGGGAAGGTATAAAGATGAATGGAAGACAGTCTGACAAGTACTTTGAGCTCTTTGGGAAGGCATTCCCAGCATGAAGCCTTGCTAAGGTTAAATAACACCTTTCATCTAAGGATCTGAAAGTATCTTACAAAACTCAGCAGCTCATTAACCCTTCACAAAAATCGCTGTGATGTAAGTCAAAGCTGAGCATCATTATCCCCACTTAAAAGATAAGAAGCAGGCAGGCTAGGACCACTGCTACTGTGAAATAAATATGAGTCCTTGGGACCAGGACCAGAGAACAGGCCAGTAAAAATAGAAAGTCATGCCCACAGGCCAAGCCTCTCTGAATAAAAACTTTGCACCACTAAATATGAATAGATATAGGCCCTAGGTCACATCGATGATTAACAGTTAATGGTATTTATATACTTTCCTCATATGTGGGAGCTACTCTCTGCCCTGATCCAGCTTTCTAGGCCTATTCTCAACTCTGACACCATCTTCCCAGACAATAGTTTTAGCCCATCTGAATGTTAGCTATGGGGCTCAGGCAAAAAATAGTAAAGTCATGGACCACATGGAAATAACAAAAATAGACTTCCTAGCTTCTTCCCACACGAAGACCCCTAGTTTCATCTGCTCTATTCCTACTTTTGGATTCCTGTTCGTTGAACAGTTTTCTTTATATCTTCCTCCTTTCAGCCACCAAGTTGCAGACACTACCATGGCACCATCCTGACTTCCCTGAGCAGACAACCTCACCAATGTGACCACACCTCTCCAGAGCCCTATCCCACTAGGGAAAGACAGAAACAGGCTGGGGGTAAAGATCAACCTGTCAACGCCCATGTCCAGAAGAGAAGCAATTACAGAAGTCAGCCCTCCCACCTTCTGCACACCATAAAAAATTTTGGCTCATACTTCGAGAGGGATAAATAATAAGGAAGCTTCCAATGGAAGGGATGGAACATGGAATTCTGGTGGTGGGAACTGTGTGGAATTGTACCCCGTTACATAATAATCTTGTTAATCATTATTAAATTACACACACACACACACAACAACAACAACAACAAAAAGACCTGTACTGAATGCCAGGCAGGAAAGACATTCTTGTTTAGGTTATATGCAGTCTAACAGCAAAGAAAAGAAAAAGTCTACTAGGTTTTGAGTTAAGAATGAGAAACAAGGGTGGGAGTAGATAGCATAATAGCTATGCAAACAGACTCTCATGCCTTAGGCTCCGTCAAGTCGCAGGTTCAATCCCCCACAACATCATAAACCAGAGCTGAACAGTGCTCTGGTAAAAAAGAAAAAAAAAAAAGAAAGAAAAAAAAGAAACAGATATGAAAAATGATGATCAAGGGGGTCGGGTGGTGGCGCAGTGGGTTAAGCGCATGTGGCGCAAAGCGCAGGTAGGGATCCCGGTTCAAGCCCCCGGCTCCCCACCTGCAGGGGAGTCGCTTCACAGGCAGGTCTGCAGGTGTCTATCTTTCTCTCCCCCCTTCTCTGTCTTCCCCTCCTCTCTCCATTTCTCTCTGTCCTATCCAACAACAAATTGCGTCAACAAGGGCAATAATAATAACCACAACGAAGCTACAACAAGGGCAACAAAGGGGAAAAATGGCCTCCAGGAGTGGTGGATTCATGGTGCAGGCACCGAGACCAGCAATAAACCTGGAGGAGGAAAAAAAAAAAAAAAAGAAAAAAAAAATGATGATCAGTCTTTAGAAAAACCTAACTGAAAACAACAAATGACAGTATATTTCAGAAGCATTTGGCACAAAATTGACCTCTAAGTACAGGACTGACTGACAAAGACTCTAGGTGGTAAACAGATGACAGGGAGGGACACTAGATTAAAAACACAACAGGGGGCAGGCAGTGGTGCAGCGGGTGGCGCAGTGGGTGGTGCAGTGGGCACAAAGCACAAGGACCAGCATAAGGATCCCGGTTGGAGCCCCCGGCTCCCCACCTGCAGGGGAGTCACTTCACAGGTCTGCAGGTGTCTGTCTTTCTCTTCCCCTGTCTTCCCCTCCTCTCTCCATTTCTCTCTGTCCTATCCAACAATGAAGGACATCAACAATAACAATAATAACCACAACAAGGCTACAATGACAAGGGCAACAAAAGGGGGGGAAATGGCCTCCAGGAGCAGTGGATTCATGACACTGAGCCCCAGCAATAACCCTGGAAGCAAAAAAAAAAAAAAAGCACACACACACACACACACACAAAACAACAAACTCTGGTGGTCGGAGCTGTATGGAATTGTAGCCCTGTTATCTTATGCTCTTATTGATCGTTATTAAATCCCTAATAAAAACATTTTTTTTTCCCTCCAGGGTTATTGCTGGGCTCAGTGCCTGCACCATGAATCCACCGCTCCTGGAGGCCATTTTTCCCCCTTTTGTTGCCCTTGTTGTAGCCTCGTTGTGGTTATTGTTATTGCCATTGTTGACGCTATTCGTTGTTGGATAGGATAGAGAGAAATGGAGAGAGGAGGGGAAGACAGAGAGGGGGAGAGAAAGACACCTGCAGACCTGCTTCACCGCCTGTGAAGCGACTCCCCTGCAGGTGGGGAGCCGGGGGCTCGAACCGGGATCCTTACTCCGGTCCCTGCGCTTTGCGCCACATGCGCTTAACCCACTGCGCCACCGCCCGACCCCCTCAAAAACATTTTTTAAGACATACAACAGGAAGTCAGGGTGTAGCGCAGCAGGTTAAGCGCAGGTGGCGCAAAGCACAAGGACCGGCATAAGGATCCCGGTTCGAAGCCCGGCTCCCCACCTGCAGGGGAGTCGCTTCACAGGCGGTGAAGCAGGTCTGCAGGTGTCTATCTTTCTCTCCTCCTCTCTGTCTTCCCCTCCTCTCTCCATTTCTCTCTGTCCTATCCAACAACGACAACAACAATAATAACTATAACAATAAAACAACAAGGGCAACAAAAGGGAATAAATAAATAAAATAAACATTAAAAAAAAAAGAAATACAACAGACTTGAAAAAACACCACAGTTCTTCATATGTCATGTGATTCGTCTGATTTTGGATTAGAAGCACGGGACTGTTTGGAGGAAGCTTTGGTGCTAAGGGTTCTTTCACTCTGCCTCTAAAAAAAAAAAATGAATTAGAGCCACAAATAAGTTTTATTTTCACAGTTTTGTTTCAATTTTTTGTTTAAAATCCCTCAATTAAGATCTCAATTTCTTTGAAAGCCACTAGTAAGTCAGATTGTCAAGGTGCCCAGTTCATTGCATTTTTCTTCTGGATATGTGTAAGATTGTTCTTGAAGAGAGAGAGTGGGGGAGAGATGAAGAGACAAGAAGATAAATGCAGATCTGCACATTAAGGGCTCAAAAAATGTTCCCTTAGGAGCCGGGCAGTAGCGCAACGGATTAAGCGCACGTGGCGCAAAGCACAAGGACCAGCATAAGGATCCCGGTTCCAGCCCCGGCTCCCCACCTGCAGGGGAGTCGCTTCACAGGCAGTGAAGCTGGTCTGCAGGTGTCTTTCTCTCCCTCTGTCTTCCCCTTCTCCATTTCTCTCCGTCCTATCCAACAATGACGATATCAATAAAAACTACAACAATAAAACAAGGGCAACAAAAGGGAATAAATAAATATTTTATTTTATTATTATTATTATTTTTTAATATTTTATTTTATTTATTTTCCCTTTTGTTGCCCTTGTTGTTTTATTGTTGTAGTTATTATTGTTGTTGTCGTCATTGTTGGATAGGACAGAGAGAAATGGAGAGAGGAGGGGAAGACAGAGAGGAGGAGAGAAAGAGACATCTGCAGACCTGCTTCACTGCCTGTGAAGTGACTCCCCTGCAGATGGGGAGCCAGGGTTCGAACCGGGATCCTTATGCCAGTCCTTGTGCTTTGCACCACCTGCGCTTAACCTGCTGCGCTACAGCCCGACTCCCAAATAAATATATTTTTAAAATGTTCCATCTACTTAAAAAATGTTCATGGAGACAGCTTTCATAACAAATCTTTCTGTTATATCATAAAAGAACATAATTAAGCCTATTCACACTAAGATAAGCCATTTCCTTCTGTGTACACACACCCCACCTGAAAACCAAAGATTTAAAAAAAAAAGATCATTTCTGTTGAAGAGAGAGACCAGAATGGTTCCTAAGGCAAAGCAGACTTTAGTGTTTCCTATTAATCATCACCCCCCTTCTCCATCTTTAAATAGGGACAATACTTTGCAAGGATATTCTTCAGTTACAAAAGATAATTATCAAATAGGATTTTTTTTTCCTCCAGGGCTATTGCTGGGCTCGGTGCCTGCACCATGAATCCACCGCTCCTGGAGGCCATTTTTTCCCCCTTTTGTTGCCCTTGTTGTTGTAGCCTCGTAGTGGTTATTACTATTACCAATGTTGTTGTTCATTGTTGGATAGGACAGAGAGAAATGGAGAGAAGAGGGGAAGACAGAGGGGGAGAGAAAGATAGACATCTGCAGACCTGCCTCACCGCCTGTGAAGCGACTCCCCTGCAGGTGGGGAGCCAGGGGCTCGAACCAGGATCCTTACACTGGTCCTTGTGCTTTGAGCCACGTGCGCTTAACTCACTGCGCCACCACCCGATCCCCTTCAAATAGGATTTTGAGTATTATTATTATCACTCACTGACTTTAATCTCCAAGACGTCAACCTTGCATCAATACAAGAATCAAAAAACAGTGTTTCCTCAAAAGAAAAAAGGAATGGATCTATAGTAAGAACTCTGATCTCTGATAGCTAGCAGTTTCTGCAGTCAACATAAGATTTTACAGGGTAAATATGTATCAGAAATTGAGACGGATGGGAGAGAAGGAAAGAGAAAGAGAGACACAACATTCTCCATTTGTAAGCTTCCCTCCTGTAAGTGGAGACTGGGGGGCCTGGATCTGGGTCTTTGCACATGGTAATATGTGTGCTCTCAAGGTTGTAATATTTACTTCAGAATAAAGGTTTTGTAGTTGACAGGTAGTTACTAGCCTAGTCATCTCCAAATACAGCCCTAACTCAGTGCAAGATGCCACTTTTTATCTGAAACTTCAAACTGCAGTGATCAGTGACAAGAGAGCCAGTAATAGAAGCTAATAATAGCCCATAAAAAGGAGACCATAGGCATTTATACAAAGAGTAGAGCGCCTCAGATTCAAGGCACAAGGTCAAGGCCAGTCAGTAGGGGAAGTGACTCTTATCATCAGTTGTTTCCACGAGGAAAATAAGGCTGCAGATCAGTTGGGAGAGCTGCAGTTTCCCCACTTGGCGGCATTCCATTCCCTTATGCTTTTGCACATGCCCAGGAAAGTTACCCCAAAGCCAGCGGCTCACATATCCCACCTCCACCTGAAGCGGCATGGGAATGCCATCAGACTTCTCGCACAGAAACAAAATGTGAGCGAACTCCCCTCATTTGTTCTGCTCTGTCAGACCACCTGCCTGTCTTGCCTGCAGTGAGCTTGAGGAATGTGAACAGGCTGACCTACGGAGGCGCCAGGCAGAAGTCAAACATACAGAGCCAAGGGATGAAGGCTTTAAAACTGCCTTTGACTAATCACTCAGGGTTGCACTTTTAGATGTTTGGCCTGAGTATTAGTGCTGATGCAAGGATTATCAAGTTTAAGACTCTGCTAGTAAAGCCAAATGACCTATTCCAGAGTGAATTAAAACTGCTATACACAAACAGGATGCCAGGCAGTTCTGCTGATCCCCTCAATACTCAAAATGTCAGGGGACTCCCCTTCCCTGAAGAGCATTCCAGTTGTTGAAAGCAGTGAGAAAAAATGTAGGGTGGAGGTAGGAGGGAGGAGGAGGCGAGGCTGTGCTGACACAGCTGAAGAACCCAGACCTAATCCGGGCACACACTAGCACACCCTGCCGTTGCCACAGCAGCATGCAGAATTAGCATCAGAGATGGGCCGCTGGGAGTTTGGTTGACTGTAAAATTTCTTCCAGAGAAAGCCCTGCCTCAGGGCATGGATATTACTGCTTTGCCAGGACAAAACTGCCCCTGGTGGTTGCTAGCTAGCAGAGACTCTCCAGTGCCCTATCCCTGTGACCACCAAGCCTCTCTTTGAGAACCAATTTAGAGAGTATTTCTACTGTAAATTCTTGCCCTCAGAAAACCGTCTCTTGGTGCTCATTCAAATGTATTACCACTCTTCTTTCCATCTGGTCATCATTCCCCCAGGTGTTAATCACAGAGGTCCCTCAAATGCAACAGCTGTTAAACTTTGATCTTCAGACAGTATTCTATGTTGCAAGTCAGCGGCCGGGCTAGTGTGGGGGTGCCTCTTCCCGGGCATGTACTCTCTGGGTTGGAGAGAACTCAACTGGAGCCAGCTTGGGCTGCTACTCACTCAGTGACGTGAGGGAGATGACTCAGGAATAGACTCATGGTGGAGAGACAATGCAATATATGTTTATTGATCAGAGAGCCAAGGCTTTTAAAGGGCAGACCCGGAAGTGGCAAGTCAGAAACGGAAATGGCTAGGAAAGGGGTAGAGAAAGGCAAAAGGGTGCTGGAAAGGTAGGAACTTCCTCAGCAACTGTTGCGAAGGTTTTAACTGGTAGGATTAATGATATCCTGCAGGCAGGGAGGGTCTTGAGGGTAGAAAGAAGATAGATCAAAGGAATAGAATGGGTGGGGATCTTTCAGGCAAAACAGTGACTATGTAGATAGGCCCTAGTATTAGGAATGCAGGGTGGAGCAAAGGGAGCTGGCTTAATGTTTTAAGGAATGCCAGGATCCTGGAGGCAGAAAAATGCAGGGTGCTTTGTGAGGCTCCTCACAATTTCCCAACATCTCCCCCTTTCTTTTTATCTAATGGCCAAAGTATCAGGAATGTGGGGTGCTTTGTGAGGCAGGGAGTCTGATAAGACGGGGAAAACCTTTGGGGTTACTCCTGTCCCTCTTTGCTCAACCTCTCAGTAGAGAGAGAGACTGACAGGATAGACGCAGTCCTCAGGTCAAGCCCTGCCAGGCTCTACCACATGCTCACAATTTCCCGACAGTCAGCAAATGTGAATCCCTGAAGGGGAGCACTGGGGACAGTGGCAGAGCTCACTTCTCAGCCTGCAGGTCTCTAGGCAAATGGCTTTCGTGATGCCAGGCACAAAGAGATGGACCACTGTACCAAATGACAAATTCAGAAAAAGAACTCTGCGAGGGAGGAGAAAACAAGGTCATCAGCTCGGCCCATCTGCACTCCAACACATTTTAACACAAGAACACACAAGATTCAAAGCCGATCAGATGTCTCTCAGCAACACCAGAAAATGGCGAGAATGTATACACAGATGAGATATGGCAGCCCTGATCCTGTCGGCACCACTGGGAACCTGTCTTGGGTAACACTGCTGGAGCTTTATGTGTTGTCTACAGTTCGGTTCAAGTAATCATTTTCTCCTCTGCAAAGTTGTGGGGCAAATGACAGATACACAAAAGGCTTTGGAGGAGGATTTATTTGTTACCATGAGAGAGAGAGAGAGAGAGAGAGAGGGAGAGAGACAGAGAGAGAGAGAGAGAGAGAAGGAAAGTGAGAACAAACCAGAGCACCACTCTTGCACATTTGATGCCAGGAGTCAAACTTGGAGCCTTATCCTCTTAAGTCCAAAGTCTTAAGTGACTGTACTACCTCTTGGGCACCGATTCCACATAAATTTTAGAATTTTCTTGAAGAATGCCATTTGGATTTTGATAGAGATTGCACTGATTCTATAAATTGCTTTATACAGGACAGCCATTTTATTTATTTATTTATTTATTTATTTATTGGGGGATTAATGGTTTACAGTCAATGGCCATTTTGACAATATCTATTCTTCTAATTCATGAACATGGTGCATTCATCCATTTTTGTGTGTGTGTGTCTTCCTCTATTTCTTTTAACAATGTTTTATAGTTTCCATTATAAAAGTCCTTTATGGGGAGCAAAAAAAAAAAAAACTTTCATGCCTGAGGCTCTAAGGTCTCACGTTCAATACTTACCACTACCATAAACCAGAGGTCACTAGTGCTTTGATTTCTCTTTGTATATTCCATTAAAATAAGTAAAATATTAAACAAAATGAAGGGTAAACGTCGAATGATCTCACTTTTAGGTAGTACTTAAGAAGCAAGGCCAAGAAAGGGGAACACAAGGTGAAGCCTGGACTAGGTGGGGACACTGGACTAGGGGAGTGTAGGGGTAGTGTCCAGAGCAGGAAGGTAAAGAGGGGCTAAGGCTGATGATGGGTGAAGTGTGCAGACACCTATCACAGGGAGGTAAGAAGCCTCACCAGTGTGCCGGCAACTGTCCTGTAAACCATTACTGCCCCCAATAAAATGATGATTTAAAAAATAAGAATGGGCTGGGCAGTTGGCTTACCTGGCAGAGTTTCCACATCACCAAGTGTGAAAGCCCAGGCTTGAGCCCCTCATCCCCACCTGCAGGGGAGAAGCTTCACAAGCAGTGAAGCAGTGCTGGAGGTATCTCCACTTTTCTCTATTTCTTCTCCCCCCCCCCCGTCACCTCTATAAAAAATAAAGATTTAAAAAGGAATATATTAGTAAATAAAAGCTGCAATAAAATAAAGGGACACAACTTAGAGATAGTCATCTATGGTAGTAATATTTTCAATTTTTTTGAATCTGTGCCTAATAGCGGGTTACAAAGCTGTAAGATTAAAGGGCCTGAATAGTTCCGTACCACACCCGCCCCCAAAGTTGTGTTCCTACCTCCGAACCTCTCAGAGATAACCACCATAGTTTGACAGTGATTTCTTTCTTTCTTTCTTTCTTTCTTTCTTTCTTTCTTTCTTTCTTTCTTTCTTTCTTTCTTTCTTTCTCTTTTCCTCTTTTCTTTCCTTCCTCTATTTCTTTCTTTCTTTCCCCCCTTTCTTTTCCTTCCTTCCTTTCTTTCTTTCTTTCTTTCTTTCTTTCTTTCTTTCTTTCTTTCTTTCTTTCTTTCTTTCTTTCTTTCTCTCTGTGGAGCAGAGGCCCCAGGGTAGCCAACTGCCACTGAAGCCAAGATAAAAGCATCTGAAGGAGAAAAAGACCTAGTGTTTTAAATGTGGTTACCGGGAAAAGGAAAAGTAGGTCAAGGCACTGAACAAGTGAACTATTGGTGACTTTTTAAAAAAACCATGTTTTGATTTGTGATTACTAGAGGTTTACAAGATTATAAGATTACAGGTTATAGTTTCACACCACACCCACCACCCTCCCAACGATAACCATCGTAATTCTCAGTCTTAGATACAGTGTTGCTTCAATACAGAGATCAAGGGAAGAGATAGGTTTGAGGAAATTAAATAGGAATAATTTGAGGGGGTCGGGCGGTAGCGCAGTGGGTTAAGCGCACGTGGTGCAAAGCGCAAGGACCGGTGGAAGGATTCTGGTTCGAGCCCCCGGCTCCCCACCTGCAGGGGAGTCGCTTCACAGGCGGTGAGGCAGGTCGGCAGGTGTCTCTCTCTCCCCCTCTGACTCCCCCTCCTCTCCATTTCTCTGTCCTATCCAACAACGACATCAATAACTATGAAAATAATGACCACAACAATGGTAAAAACAACCAGGGTAACAAAAAAATGGCCTCCAGGAGCCATGGATTCGTGGTGCAGGCACCGAGCCCCGGCAATAACCCTGGAGGCAAAAAAAAAAAAAAAAAAGAAATGGTTTGAAAGGAACAGTAATGAATGATGGCGGTAGACTTTATAGAGAGAGGGAATCTCATCCTTTTCTTTTTCGTCTCTTTCCTTCATTTCTTTTTCCTAAGGCTTATTTTATCAGAGCGAGAGAAAGACCAGAACACCACCTAAACACAGGGCACCACACATACATGATAAGCTCTATCCATTGAACCATTTCTGGGGCTACTGAGTCTTCATAAAGAAAATACAAAATGGAAACTTTCTAACAAAAGATGATATAACACGCTTAGTGGATTGCTCTAATGTGAAATATTCTCATCAGGAAATTGCTGTTTATATGAAATTCTTACATCCTTTGAAATCAAATGGTCTAATTTTTGAGGTAAGACCAGCAATTAATAAGAGCTGCAGGTATACTAAAAACACTGAAAGAAAACATAGTTAAGCCTCTGACAAACTGTTCTGGAAGGTGATTTGCTTTTTAAAAAAGTGGTTCAAAGACACCAAGGTGACACAGGGAACCTCTGTCAGGCAGAAGTCTGACTCGTGACTAAGGCTCAAGCTTTGACTCAGTGAAGCTGTTCAGATTCTGCCCCAAGCACAAGCCCAGTGATACCAGGATGCCCCATGGAGGGTAAGTGTGGACTGTCCAAGTCCATTTTGGTCCAAGCACAGTTCTGCTGACTCACCTGCCAGATGAACTTTTTTAGTTCCTCCTCTCCCCTCCCATCCATAAGAGAAGACCTTCTGAATTTTTACTGATCAAATCTGACAACATGGCTTTTTGCCTTTATAAAACAAAACAAAATAAAACAAAACAAACACAAAAAACACGCAACTCTCATTTCTGATTCTGTCCCATCTCCCAACAACTTCAGGAATGTAGGCTTTAATTTTAACAGACCAGATGTGAAGTCCCAGGCAGCTGGCTCTGGCCTGCCCCCCACCTCCCTTCCTCTGGTTTCTCATCATCTCCGGTCACTTGTCAAACTACTGGCCCCTGAGGGCTGGAAATGGTTTGATGGGAGGTGGGGGGTCAGGCAGACTCGGTGTACCACGCTCAGAGTACCACCAGCTCCAGGACTCACTCTCCAGTCTGCTCAGTCCAGCCAGTGGGGGTGGGAGGGAGGCAGAGTGTGCAACCCTTCTCCAAGGCACCAGCTGTATTTGAATGAGTTCTCCATCATGACTCACACCCAACTGCTAGTGTTTCTGAGGTCTGACACAAAGATAATGAATTCTGTGTGCATTTCTCTATGCTTTAAAAAACAAACAAACAAACAACAACAACAAAGACCTTTGCTTTGCTTCATTTTCATGAGGTGTTTGGTTTGTCTGTAAAATTGGAGGATGGTCATACTGTAAGTATTATAATGTTACAGATACAGGCTATTTGAAAGTGTACTTTTTTAAATTTTCAATGTAGTTTATTTGCTTTTTAAAAATATTTATTTATTTATTCCCTTTTGTTGCCCATGTTGTTTTATTGTTGTAGTTATGATTGTTATTGATGTCGTAGTTGCTATAGGACAGAGAGAAATGGAGAGAGGAGGGGAAGATAGAGAGGGAGAGAGAAAGATAGACACCTGCAGACTTGCTTCACCGCCTGTGAAGCGACTCCCCTGCAGGTGGGGAGCCGGTAGCTGGAACCGGGATCCTTATACTGGTCCTTGCACTTAGTGCCACATGCACTTAACCTGCTGCGCTACCGTCTGACTCCCGAAAGTGTTTATTATTATATCATTCCAGACGAAGCTATGCTGTGTTTTTTTTTACATATCTTTGTTTATCTGATAGATAAGTCAGGCATCAAGAGGGGAAATGGGGATTGAAAGGAAGAGAAAGGGAGTCAGGCAATAGTGTAGCAGGTTAAGCACATGTGGCAAAGTGCAAGGGCTGGGGTAAGGATCCCGGTTCGAGCCTATGGCTCCCCACCTTCAGGGGAGTTGCTTCACAAGTGGTGAAGCAAGTCTGCAGGTGTCTTTCTCTCACCCTCTCTGTCTTTCCTTGCTCTCTCGATTTCTCTCTGTCCTATCAGACAACGATGACATCAATAACAACAATAAAACAACAAGAGCAAAAAAGGGGGGGGAAAAGCAAATTAAAAAAAGAGAGAGAGAGAGAGGCAGAGAGACACCTGCAGAGCTGCTTCACCACCCTTGAAGCTTCCCCCGTGCAAGTGGGGGGCCGGGGGCTTGAACTCTGGTCCTTGCACATTGCAACATGTGTGCTCAAAAAGGTGCACCACCACCAGGCCCTGTGTTAAGTGTTTTTAATACAATTTATATTGGTTTAATGCAAAAAAGTGGTTCAAGTTGTAAAACACACACACACACACACACACACTCACACACACACACACACACTCACACACACTCTCACACACACACACACTCACACACACACTCACTCACACACACTCATACACACACACAGTCACACACACTCACTCACACACACACACTCACACACACACACTCACACACACACTCACACACACACTCACACACACACTCACACACACACACACACACACACACCCTTATTTCTTCCTAAGTGCACTCTTCATTTCTTTCTTTTAAAAGTTTTATTTATTTATTTGCCTCCAGGGTTCACTGCTGGGGCTCTGTGTCTGTGCTACAAACTCACTGCTTCTGGCAGCCATCTTTTTCCCATTGTTGTTGTTGGATAGGACAGAGAGAAATGGAGAGAGGAGGGGAACACAGAGAAGGGGAGAGAAAGATAAACACCTGTAGACCTGCTTCACCATTTGTGAAGCAAAGCCCCTGCAGGTGGGGAACCGGGGGCTCCAACTGGAGTCCTTATGCCGTCCCTGAGCTTCACACTACGTGTGTTTAACCCGGCCCCCTAAACTTTATTTTTGACATAGATTCGGACATACAGATAAGTTACAAGAATAGTGAAAAGAATCCCTGAGCACTTTAACTGTCCATCTTTCTTTTATAAATTGCGTTAGAGAAAAGCATTCCTTGGATGAACTTCATTCTTTATAGTGTAGATACCGTCAACACGCCAGTTACTCAGTTTAAAAACGGCTAAGGTCCAAGTAGTTTAGTGAATGTTGATCATATTCAGTTACAAATTGTAGGACAGAGAAGTACATTATGTGATCATTTAACATAGCTTGTGTTTGGAATTTATTTGGTTTCCATGAGCTGTAGATTCATAACTCATTAGTTCTTGTGCACCATTTTCTTCTGGGACTCCACTTAAACGTAATATTTAATATTACATTAATACTTAGATGTACGGGTGGGGGTAGATAGCATAATGGTTATGCAAACAGACTCTTAGGCCTGAGGCTCCAAAGTCCCAGGTTCAATCCACCGCACCACCATAAGCCAGAGCTGAGCAGTGCTCTGGTAAAAACAAATAAAAAGAAATACTTAGATGTAACACTAAACATAATACACTTAAATGTTATGTTCCCAGTCTATCATTTATGTCTCTTATTTTCTCATCTGTAATTTTTTAAAAGAAATTTTATTTATTAGAAAGACAGGAGGAGAGAGAGAACCAGATATCACTGTGCTGGTACATGTGCTGCCAGGAATTGAACTCAGGACCTCATGCTTGAGAGTCCAATGCTTTACCCACTGTGCCACCTCCTGGACCATCTCATCTGTAATTTTTTTTTTTTCCTCCAGGGTTATTGCTGAGCTCGGTGCCTGCACCATGAATCCACCACTCCTGGAGGCCATTTTTCCCCCTTTTGTTGCCCTTGTTGTTGTAGCCTTCTTGTGGTTATTATTATTACCATTGTTGATGTTGTTCGCTGATGGACAGGATAGAGAGAAATGGAGAGAGGAGGGGAAGACAGAGGGGGAGAGAAAGACAGACACCTGTAGACCTGCCTCACCGCCTGTGAAGTGACTCCCCTGCAGGTGGGGAGCCGGGGTTCGAACCGAGATCCTCATGCCGGTCCTTGCGCTTTGCATCCCGTGCACTTAACCCACTGTGCCACCGCCCGACCTCCTCATCTGTAATTTTTACCTCTCCCTTTGTCATTAACATTCCGGGGAATTTCTTACCTAACTCCCAGGTTACCCATTCCGCTAATACCCACTCACTGAGCTCTGAATTTCAGTTACTGAATTTTATAATTTCAGCACTCTATTTGGTTTTCTTTTTCTTAAATTTATTGGTTTGTTTACTTATTATTGAATAGAGACAGAAATTGAGAGGGAAGTGGCAGATAGGGAAGGAGACCGAGCAACACCTGCAGCCCTGCTTCATCACTTTTTTTTTTTATTTCTTTATTGGGGAATTAATGTTTTACATTCAACAGTAAATACAATAGTTTCTACATGCATAACATTCCCCAGTTTCCCATATAACAATACAACCCCCACTAGGTCCTCTATCATCCTTCATGGACCTGTATTCTCCCCACCCACCCACTCACCCCAGAGTCTTTTACTTTGGTGCGATATGCCAATTCCATTTCAGGTTCTACTTCTGGTTTTTTTCTGATCTTGTTTTTCAACATATGCCTGAGAGTGAGATCATCCCATATTTATCCTTCTGTTTCTGACTTATTTCACTTAACATGTATTTTTAAAGGTCCATCCAAGATTGGCTGAAAACCATGAAGTCACCATTTTTTACAGCTGAGTAGTATTCCATTGTGTATATATACCACAACTTGCTCAGCCACTCATCTGTTGTTGGACACCTGGGTTGCTTCCAGGTTTTGGCTATTACAAATTGTGCTGCCAAGAACCTATGTGTACACAGATCTTTTTGGATGGATGTGCTGGGTTCTTTAGGATATATCCCCAGGAGAGGAACTGCAGGGTCATAGGGTAGGTCCATTTCTAGCCTTCTGAGAGTTCTCCAGACTGTTCTCCACAGAGGTTGGACCAATTGACATTCCCACCAGCAGTGCAGGAGGGTTCCTTTGACCCCACACCCTCTGCAGGTTTGCTGCTGTTACCTTTTCTGATCTATGACATTCTCACAGGAGTGAAGTGATATCTCATTGTTGTCTTTATTTGCATTTCTCTGACAATCAGAGACTTGGAGCATTTTTTCATGTGTTTCTCAGCCTTCTGGATCTCTTCTGTGGTGAATATTCTGTCCATGTCCTCCCCCCATTTTTGGATGGGGTTATTTGTTGTCTTGTTGTTGAGTTTGGCAAGCTCTTTATATATGTTGGTTATTAAACTCTTATCTGATGTATGCCATGTAAAGGTCTTCTCCCATTCTGTGTCTCTTGGTTTGGGTAGTGGTTTCTTTTGCTGTGAAGAAGCTTTTTAATTTGATATAATCCCATAGTTTTATACTTGCCTTAGTCTTCTTTGTAATTGGATTCATTTCATTGAAAATGTCTTTAAAATTTATGCGGAAAAGAGTTCTGCCAATATTTTCCTCGAAGTATTTGATAGTTTGTGGTCTAACATCCAAGTCCTTGATCCACTTGGAATTTACTTTTGTATTTGGTGAAATACACTGATTCAGTTTCATTCTTCTGCATGTTTCAACCCATTGTTTCCAACACTATTTGTTGAAGAGACTCTGCTTTCCCCATGTAATAGTCTGAGCCCCTTTGTCAAAGATTAGATGTCCATAGGTGTGGGGCCTCATTTCTGGGCTCTCAATTCTATTCCACGGGTCAGTGTGTCTCTTCATGTTCCAGTACCAAGCGGTTTTGATGACAGTGGCCCTATAATACAGTTTGAGATCTGGGAGTGTGATGCCTCCGGTTCTGTTCTTTTTTCTCAATATTGTTTTGGCAATTGATTTCTGCCCTAACTTTAGTGACTGCTGTCCTTCTGGTTGCTTTAGGGTTCCTTTGTTGTTCTTCTTCTTCTTCTAGGTCTTTAAGATGTGCAGTCAGGCTGTTTATTTGTGCTTTTTCTTTCCCCCTGCAGGTAGGGGCCAAGAGCTTGAACCTGGGTCCTTGTGCACTGTAATGTGTGCACTCAACCAGGTGCGCCACCGCCTGCCCCTCATGGATTTTCTTACTCTCAAATTAACCTTTCTTACAGCATTTTGTTTTCGTTTTCCAAGTAAAATTCTTCAGAAAGTTGTATATTTGTCTCGCTAATGAGGTGCATCTTTGCAAGACTGTCAAGAATTCTGTGACTGCTTTCAGTTTGTGAATAAAAGCCATTACAAAACATTATTATGTTGAAGTGAATTTAATAAATGTCAGCAGTGTGCAAACATAAATAGCTTGGAAAGGAAGTGACATGCGTTTAGTGATTTTACTTAAGATTGGAATTTCAACTTATAGAAATATCATGTGCTAGAAACCACACCACAACTATAATGTCAGTGAGAGACAGTAACTTTATTCTGCATTCAATTGGTTATTTACTTATTTGCTTGCTTGTTTTAGATAAAGGCAGAGAGAGAGGGAGAGAGGGAAGAATGGGAGGGAGGGAGGGAAAGAGAAAGAGAGAGAGAGAGAGAGAGAGAGAGACCGAGATCACATAGTCAAAGATTCCTTCACTATGGTGATGCTGGGGATAGATTTGAACTTGGGCCATGTGTATGGTAAAGTAGTTCACTATCCAAGTGAGCTATTCTGCCAATCCTGCCATTATTTATCCTAACACAACAATGTGATGGAACAATTTTATTTTATTTTATTTTTAATTTTTATTTATTTATTCCCTTTTGTTGCCCTTGTTGTTTTATTGTTGTAGTTGTTGTTGATCTCATTGTTGTTGGATAGGACAGAGAGAAATGGAGAGAGGAGGGGAAGACAAAGAAGGGGAGAGAAAGATAGACACCTGCAGTCCTGCTTCACCACTTGTGAAGCGATTCCCCTGCAGGTGGGGAGCCGGGGGCTTGAACCGGGATCCTTACACTGGTCCTTGTGCTTAGCGCCACCTGCGCTTAACCCGCTGTGCTACCGCCCGACTCCCACAATTTTATATTTTTAAAGAAAGGTGTTCTGAGAAAAATTTAAGGATGGGTAACAAAGAAGTCATTTTCAAAAACATATAACATAATTAAATATTGAGTTGGATAGTAAAACACACATTTACTACCTCAGAAGTAATGTAACTTCTAAATGCTAGTCTTCTTGAGTAGTATCTGTGTTCTTTAAAGATTTTCTTTAAAACTTACTTATTTATAATAAGACAGAGAATGGGAGAGGAGGAAAGGTGAGAGACCTCTCAGTACTGATCAGTTCTGGCAGAAGCAGATGCCAGAGATTGAACCTGTAGCCTGAGGTCTCAGGTATGCAAATCATGCGCTTTGATAGCCTAAATTCTCTCCCTTGCTCCTCAATATCTTTTTATTTCTCTTAAATGTAATACATACTGGGCCAGCAAAATATTTCACTTGGATAGTATGCCAGCTTTGCCATGAGTACAGCCCAGGTTAGAGAGCCTGGCCCCACCACTTTAGAGAAAGCTTTGGTGCCATATGCGCCACCCTGTCCCCAACTTTCTCTGTGCTGGTGACAAACACATTAAAAGACAGATAGATAAATAAATAAATAAACAAACAAATAAATAAATGGAGGTCGGGTGGCAGCACACCCAGTGAAGCACACACAGTACTACATGCAAGGATCCATACAAGGATCCGGGTTCAAGCTCCCAGGGGGTCCACTTCACAAGCAGTGAAACCGGTTTGCAGGTGCCTTTCTCTCTCCCTCTTTATCTCCCCCTCCTCTGTCAATTTTACTCTGCTATCCAATAACAACAAAAAAGGGGGGGGGGGAGATGACCACCAGGAGCAGTGGATTCCGTAGTGCAGGCACCTAGCCCCAGCAATAACCCTGGAAGCAATTAATTAATTAATAATAAAAAGAGGTTCCAGGTGGTAGTGCACCTGGTTGACTGCACATGTTACAATGTGCAATGAGCCTCCAGCCCCCACCTGCTGGGGGTTAGCTTTGCAAATGGTAAAGCAGGACTGCAGGTGTCTCTCTTTCTCTCCCCCTATCTCCTCCTGCCCTCTTGATTTCTGGCTCTCTATTCAATAAATAAAGATAATGTTTTAACTTTATTTATTTATTTTTTTGATAGAACAGAGAGAAATTGAGAGGGAGGGATATAAAGGGGGAGAAAGAAAGAGAAACACCTGCAGTACTGCTTCACCACTCACTGCAGGTGGGGATGAGGGGCGTGAACCTAACTCCTGGAGCATTGTAAAGCATACACTTAACCAGGTGCACCACCACCTGGCCCATAATAAAGATATAGATATATATATATATCCTCCAGGGTTATCACTGGGGCTTGGTGCCTGCACTACGAATCTACTGCTCCTGGAGGCCATTTTTCCCATTTTGTTGCCCTTGTTGTAGTTGTTATTGTTGTTGTTGGTTAGGACAGAGAGAAATGGAGAGAGGAGGGGAAGACAGAGAGGAGGAGAGAAAGACACCTGCTGACCTGCTTCACCGCTTGTGAAGCGACTCCCCTGCAAATGGGGAGCTGCGGGCTCAGACCAGGATCCTTATGCCGGTCCTTGCGCTTTGTGCCATGTGAGCTTAACCTGTTGCATAGCTCTCAATCTCACCTATTTTCCCAAGGAAAAAATGTAATTAATACATTTCTTTGATGTTTTTCTAGTACTTTAAAACAAAAATTGTAACCATGCATAGTACTCCTCTTCATTGACAGTGTTTAGTAACTTAACTGTGGTTTTGTTATCTTAGTGCAAAGACTAAAGAGTGGGCCAGGGAGACATGGAGAGCATGTTCTACTCTGTGACCTTACTCACAGTTACTCCTGCCATCTTGTGCCCATTTGTTAAACAGTACATGTATGTTTTCTGTAGTTTCTGTATATATTTTACAAGGTGGCGGGGGATAAATCAAGGGACACACAGATGTGCAACACTACCACATAACCTCCCTAGCCCATTTTTCCCCATTCTATATACTTGTGGGAGGGGGTAGAGGAGGGAGGGAAGGACAGAGAGAAGGAGAGGGAGAGGGAGAGAGAGAGGCCAAAGCACTAACCCACCATCTATGGAATCACCTCCTCTGGTGCTGTCTGCCGCGCAGCTATGTGGAACTGGGCGTGGAACCCAGAGCTTTACGCACTTTAGTAAGGCATGTGCTCTATAAGCTGACACACCTCTGGGCCCCACATTAAGATAATTCAATAACGGAAAGTTTCTTTTTCTACATTTAAAGACTCCTATATACAAAATGAAAAATGCATACATGCATCACCTTTTTACTTGGCATACTTATTTTAAAAAATTGTGGGGGGGGAGTTTTAAAAATTATTTTATTTTATATTTATTTATTTATTATTTATTTTCCCTTGTGTTGCCCTTGTTTTTTTATTGTTGTAGTTTTTTGGGAGTTTCTAAGTGTCTGAAACAATGACATTTTGCACAGTGTCCTTTCTATTCCCTCCCAAATATCTCACTGTGCCTACTCACACCAAGTCACCTTGACTGCTGAGTATGATCTCGGGCTCGGTGACTCTTCTTCACTCTGCATTTAGGAATCATGCTTTTAAACAGCTACTGTTATATCCCTGTTCAGTCTGCTGAGAGGATAGTCCTAGAATACTAAGTCTACTGCTTTGGGCCATTCCTAAGTCCTCCTAACAGACTGCCTGATGACTTCTCTGGAGAAGCTGACAGTTAATGATCACTCTACTTCTAGCTGGTGGGGAAGCACTTATTTCCTGGCAGTATGTCATTATGTCGGCAAGATGTCAATTACAAGTTTATCACTGCCCTATGAATAAACTAACAGCATGTCTGTTCCTCTTTGATTAGAAATGGGTACTCTCTAAGGGGACATCACCCTATTCATTTGGCCTGGATTCTCTTCACTCATATAACCTCCTTTCAGAGTGGTCAGTTTTTATAAAAGATAATCATAAATAAATGTAGTTATTCCTTCCCTGTTTTGAAAAACACCAAGATGATTCTTAGCTGTCATCTGTTTTTCCAAAGTCCTTTAAAGGGTAAACGAATTTATCTTAACTAGGAACAACCAGATACTCATCTAATACCTCTCTAACTACTCTCAAAAGAACTGCACCAAAGGAAAAATGCTGTTTCCATCCCCAAAAGTTATTAGTTTTTTATTTTATTATTTTTTTTATGAAGGCACCCAGGACACATAATATTACACAAAGCCAAAAGGGCTAATTCTCTTCATGGAGTAGAAAAGCAATTGGATGTTACTCCTTAAATTCTTACAGCAATGAGCAATGACTTGTTTTTTCATTTTGTTTCTCTCTGAATAGTAGATGAAGTTGATTTTTTTTCCAAGGCCGCTCTCCATCACAAGTACTCCTAACCTGTGACCTGTGTAGTTGTTAATATGCTGCACACATATGCTTGAGCTCCTTAACAACCAGTGCAGTTACTCTTTCTGTTTGCTCCAAGGCAGGTCCTAGCTTGTTAATGAAATCCGTGTTTTTTTTTTTTTCTTTCTAAACATAATTTTATCTGGAAAAAAAAAAACCTACTGGTTTTTCTGAACCTTTTTTATATTTGTATTTTGAACATTTACAAGGGCCATGGGTCCTCATGCTCTAATTGATGCATTCATTCATTCATTCATTCATGGTAATTCCAAAAGGTGGGCTGCTATACTTCACAAATATAATTATTACCTTTTGTGTGTCTGGAGAATAATTATTGGAGGCATATAACTTACCTTTGTTCTCAAAGAAAAGTTTATTCCTTTGATTGAACAAAGGTAAAAAATGTTTTCTGGAGTTAATGATTAGAAAGTAAAATACTGGATACTATACAAAAAGACATTTTGTTATAAAATACCTATTGTTCAAAGGTACTTCTCTATATTTACAACTTACTTTTGACTTTGTACTGTAATATCTGTACTTCTCAAAGACAGGAAGCCCCTGGCATGTAGGGACAGTATCATAAAGCAATTATCTGCAGGACACATGGTCTGGAAGATGGTATATAGTCAATTAGAACTTCTGTTGGTGGGAGTTGGGCGGTAGCACAGTGGTTAAGCGCAGGTGGCGTAAAGCACAAGGACCGGTGTAAAGATCCCAGTTCAAGCTCCTGGCTCCCCACCTGCAGGGGAGTTGCTTCACAGGCGGTGAAGCAGGTCTGCAGGTGTCTATCTTTCTCTCCCCCTCTCTGGCTTCCCCTCCTCGCTCCATTTCTCTCTGTCCTATCCAACAATGAAGACATCAATAACAACAATAGTAACAACTACAACAATAAAACAAGGGCAGCAAAAAGGGAAAATAAAGAAATAAATATTAAAAATAAGAATTTCTGTTGGTATTAGTATTATCATCACTTCAAAAGTCTAACTCTTTACAAGCCAGTTTTAGACTCATTGGGACATCTTTTGTCTCAACATTTATGAAACAAACTTTCATTGGACAGTCAGACATTCTCATAGTTCCAATAGATATGCCCAGTTTCAAATATCCAATGAATTCGATCTAAACATGGCATGTCTTTATGGAAAGTAGTAGAAGCAATGCTCATTTGTGAATTTTGAATATTTTCGCTCTTTTTAAAGCATTTATTTATTTGCTTTTAACACACACACACACACACACACACACACGGGGTGGGGGTGGGGGATGAGAGAACACACAAGCATGCAACTGAGACCAGAGCAACACTCAGCTCTGGAAACGTGGTCCTAGGGAGCAAAGCCGGGACGGCATGCATGTAAGTCCTATTTTCTACCACTGAGCTATCTCCCCAGCACTGGAATATTTTTGTTCTGCTAACAAGTTGTGATAATCCTTTAACCACAATGGATCGTGTGTCCTTAGACATTAAAGTGAGAAGCTGCATTAAACAAATGGTTTCCCAATCCCTAGATTGCCTCAGCTCTAACGCTGACTGGGCGGGCATGACTGACACAGGAAGCCTTTATCAACACTAGGGGGAGCAGCACTGATGTTGCTGCTCGGATGATTTGGGAGATCTTAAGGCGAACGATCTTTAAATGGAAAACTGACTTTACAGAATGAGAGAAATCAAAGAGCAAGTGAGAGATCTATGTTGTCTATGTAGCCACCACATGAGCTCTGGGCAGTCGCCCTCTGAGGGAGGTCAAAGCACCTCGTGCTCAGGTTGCCTCTACATACTTTTCGTGCACTGATTCTAAAAGAGCCAAGTCGCCGTGAGTCAGTCTGAGGGCTTTCTGTCTCCATTCAATCTATTTTCCTTTTCTAAATCAAATTAACAACAACAACAACAACAACAGAAGCAAAGTACTTAATGCCATTATTGGAAAGGCCCCAGGAAATGAGATAGAGGAGGGAACAGATTCGGATCATTGAAGCTGTGGCCTGAGAACAATAAAGCAGATCTACTTGCAGCCTGCCACTCAAACCTGAAGCTACCACAGTTAATTTTGAAAACAAGTAAACTACTCAAAAAGAGGAACAATATTATCAAGAAGGAGGAAGCAACATCATTTTGTGTGTGGGAGCAGGAATGCCTGCCTAAGTGAATGATTATCCTTGCCTGTTAGGCACTGAGGTAAGAAGCTTGTAGCAACTGAAGAGTGATGTCATTAATTAGAGGCAATAGGGTCACATCAGGCCCTAGACGCGAAAGCTGTCAGGTGGCAAGATAAAGGGACGGAGGATGGGGTAGGGAAGGAAAATGGAAAAGCATTTACAAACTAAAGCTTATTCTTAAGTTTTATATATACTCTCCACAGCTCAAAAAACGAAAACCCTCCCATAGCCTTTAAAATATATGACCTAAATCATTAGAGGATAGCTTAAAGAATTTAAAAAAAAAGCCCTCTTCCTTGGTATCAACTTGTGTTTTTCTTTGCTCAGCGGTACAATAGCATCTTAACAGGATAGGATATAGTTTGTGAATATTACAGAATATGTCTGCAAGAGAAAGATAAATGCAATCCTGGAGAGCCCTTTGATTACTTTAACACTCAGAAAGCAAAACCTCAAGAGTCAGAAACAGACCACCTACTTTTGTAAAGCATGACATATTCCTGAGAAATAGCAAATTGTAGAGCAATTTTGGAAAGTCATTTTGTGGGCAAAAAGAAAACATATATATTGGAAGAAGAAAATAAATTCCTTTTCACTTAAAAAATGTAAATTCAGACCTTCAGAGGTAAGATGTTGAGTAAAACTCACCAGGAAAAATTAACTTTTACTTATGAATCCGAGTAGTTGGGATATTTGTTTCTTAATTCATCAACTTCAGGAAATCTAGAGATATCATAGTCTTAGAGTCAAGGAGTTCTCATTTTCTTTGAGGACAGAAAAAAAAGACAAAAAACAAACAAAAAACAGCCCTTTCAATCAGAGATCCTCTATGGGAAGCATGAGAAAAGTGAGAAAAATACCTTTTGTTTTTAAAAAGAGAACAACTTGTTCTTACTTAGGACTCAGTGCCAAAGGATTCCAATTCATTTTGCTTCATACTGACCTTTAAAATGTTTCGGCCATCAAATGATTCTCTTTCCTTGAAGATATATTTGCCATCTGCTGTGTAGAGATTGTACCTGCCTTCAGCTGTAAATATCCCAAAGATAGTGTTAGGTAGAAGTTAGGTTATTTATCTGTTTGTTTTCTCTTGGATATCTCTATGAGATCTATTTTTATTTTGAACTATAGATCAGGAAAATTTTGACCAGGCAGTAGTGGTGCACCTGGTTGAGCACACACATTATAATGCATAAGGATTCAGATTCAAGCCCCTGGTTCCCACCTGCAGGGAGGAAGCTTCATGAGTGGTGAAGCAGTGATGTACGTGTCTCTATTTCTCTATCCTTCTCTATCTCCCCTCCCCTTTCCACTTCTGTCTCTTTCCAAAATAAATAAATAAATAGGTCAGCAAAATTTTGAGGATTATGGAAAGTGGCACTATGTAGAGAGGATAACATTAGGCTATGAGCTAAGCAAACAAGCATTTAGTCATCAGCTCATCCAATATAAATGTCATCCATTCAAATAGTCCAAGTGCTCACTGTACATCAACAAAGCTCCTAACTACTCGGATGGTAGAAAGGTCCTGCCACATTCTTGCATTTTTGTAGCACCTTTGCCTGAAATATACAATTGCAATTTCACTGGTCCTAGAGTCTCTTTGCATAACCATTATGCCATACCCCTGCCCTCTAGACTCTTTTTTGTTTCTTTAAATTTCAGAGAGAAAATGGGGGCGGGGAAGAGAAGAGAGAGAGAAAGGGGAAGAAAACAAAAGCCTTCCCAGTATGGGCGCTTCCCCCAGTACTGCAACACTCCTATGTGGTACTAGGGTTTGAATACAAGCCGCACACACTGCCAGGTGACCCACCTTCTAGTTGTTATTCAATTTTGTGAGACAGGGAAACAGGATGCTGTGGATTAAGCACAGGGTCTCATACACACAGGTTGTATGCTCCACCTCCTGAGTCACAAGGTGGTGTGTGGGATGTGTGTACCTGTGTGTGTGTTTCTTTCTCTTTTGCTGGAAATGGAGAACTAACCCAGGGCCTCACACGTGTGTGATGACACCATCTATGTTGTTCATTATGCCAGGTCTGCTGCATTGCTTGATGTTGTGGTCTATTTACATAGTCACTGTCTTGCCTGAGACCCACCCTGCCTGCAGGGTATTGGTTTAATCCCCACTGGTTAGATGGAAGCTTTCTATGTTCTGTTTGTGCTCTTTTTTTGCCCCGCCCCCTCTCCTAGTCATTTCCTTTCCCCTTGCCACTTCCGGTGAAGAGATGCATAAAAGGTGATGTATCTGATTAATAAATGAGGGATTGCGTTCCCACTCAGCCATGAGTTCCTGGTCATCTCTCTCCCGCCCGCGAAGCTAGCCTGGCACATCTAATGGCTGCCTCAGTCCTATTTGTCACCCTTCAGGGAAGAGAGAGGTAAAGCCCAGAGGGAGAGATAGCACACCAGTACTCTACCATCCATGGAGCATCCATCCCCTGCCCTGCCACCCCCATGCTGTCTATGGTGCCTCCCAAGTGGTCTCCAAATTCAAAAACCAGAGTCTTGCACATGGTAAGGTGCATACTCTACTGCCCCCACCCCCAGTGTTGGCATGTTTTAAGCAGCAAGTCTCAAGGGGAGGGACTGTGTGTAAACTGAATTACTGGCTCCAGACTAAATGCTGAAATACAGCGTGGGGATGGGGAGAAAAGAAGTATTCCTTTTGAACTGTAGACTACTCTAAGTCAAGGGTTAAAACAAGAAGGCAATTTTATATGAAAACTCAGATTCTATTAGGAAAAACTATTATCCTAACACAAATTACTCAAATCTTGTGCTATTGACATTTTGGGCTAAATAATACTTAGCTGGGGGAGGGGAATGCAGACATCCTGAGCATTACAGATATTAAGCAGCATCCCTGGCCTCTGCCCATTAGGTATCAGCTGCAACCCACCCATAGGTCCCTGACTATATGACAACCAAAAATGTCTCCAGGCAATTATAAAACTCTCCCTAGTTGAGAACAGTTGGTATCTAACATTTACTTTCACCAACTAATGTTTCTTTTTCTCTTTCTTCATTTCACAAAAAGGCTTCCAGGGCCCGGGTGGTGGCACACTTGGTTGAGCACACATGTTACAATGTGCAAGGACCTAGGTTTGAGCCTCCAGTCCCCACCTGCAGGGGGAAAGTTTCATGAGTGATGAAGCAGTGTCACAGGTGTCTCTTGGTCTCTCTCCCTCTCTATCACCACCATCCCTCTCAATTTCTGGCTGTTTCTATCCAATAAATAAATATAGATAAAATTTTTAAAAAAGACTTCCAATAACTGCATGTGGCAAAAACCACATGAAAATAGCAATTCAGTTTGCCTAAAATTGACCTGGACAGTTTCCTTTTCTATCTGTTACCTTTTATAAAGTAAAAGAGAATGCAGCAGCCCTGGGTTAGATGTGGTCTTTGCCCACTTATACTGCGCTCGACAAAACAAGTCAAAAATATGAAAAGAAGATGTATCACTGGATTCTTGGATAGCCCAATCTGTTCAAACCCCAGGGACATTGTGAGGTCTTCCTGATCACAAACTGTACTGCAGTCCTATGGAGAACTTACCATTGGGGTCTTTCCTGAACAGAGTATTCATGACTGTAGCATGGAGTTTCACGCTATTCCAATCTTTCACTATTAGTCCAGATGCCTGAAAACGCTCTAGCACACGATCAACTAGTTCCTGCAACCTGAAGAAATTGAAGAAAGGCATATCAGAATCTTAGTAAGTTCTTGAACCGCTGATCATTAATTCAACAACATTTATTGAGCTTCTGCTTGGGGCCAATCATACAAGGCCTTACAGAAAAAGGAAAGGTTCGTCTTCACCACAATGGAGTGCACGGTAGTGGTGAGCAGACAGATATAGACATAGATACTGCAAAACATCATGATGACTAGATAACTGCAAAACCACGTGGAGTGATGAACTTCACATAGGAAAAAAAAAAAATCAAGTTTTCAGAGGGCTAGGGAGTGGTGCATTATTTCTTCCCCTTCTCTGATATGCTGTGTGATTGTATGTTTTGCTTAGCATTTTCAGGGATGCTGCCTCAATGTTCATCCTCCTCTTCCTCCTCCTTCTTTGTTTGCCACCAGGGTTAGTGCCTGCACATTCTGAAAGTATTTAATTTTTGAGATACAGAGAGGAGGAGAGACACTGCAGCACTACTCAGTCACTCATGAAGCTTTCCCCCTGCAGGTGCTATCATATGGTGGCCTGGAGCTCACACCCTGGTCCTCATGTATGGTAATATGTGGACTCTACCAATTGAGCCACCTGCCAGTCCCCAGTCCGTTAATGTTTCAAACCCTTCTCATCCCCTTACTAGACAGTCTTCTCCTCAAGAGCACATATTATTTGTCTTAGGTCTGCCACAAGAGCATTATTATACCTGACTTTCAGTAAGCCTGGCTACGATGTAAAAGAAAGAAAGGAAGAAAGAAAGAAAGAAAGAAAGAAAGAAAGAAAGAAAGAAAGAAAGAAAGAAAATACTGCCTTGAAAGCTTAGTAAACATTCAGATAAAATCAGGAAAGAAGAACACTTTAAACAGAAGAAACAGAATGTGCAAAGAAGCCATGGTTCCCAAGATCACAACTGACGTGGTAAATTTCCAATCATTTAATCTAGCTATGACAGAGTGAGAGAAGAGGGACAGTGGAGATGAATGGGATATGTAGGTGGTGGTCAGGCCAGGGGAAGCCACAAACACTTTTAAAAGGAAATAATGCAGTCAGATGATCATTTCTGAAAGCAACTTGGGCAGAGTGAAGATGTTTTAGACAGGGAAGAAGGCATTTCAGCCCATCTTGGATGGAGCCTGAAGAAATCATATTAAGTGAAGTAAGTCAGAAACGGAAGGATGAATATGGGATGATCTCACTCACAGGCAGAAGTTGAAAAACAAGATCAGAAGAGAAAACACTCAGCAGAACCTGGACCGGAGTTTGCATATTGCACTAAAGTAAAAGACTCGGGTGGGTGGCAGGGGAGGGTGGTCCTGGAACACAATGGAGAGGAACTAGTGGGGGTTGTATTGCTATGTGGAAAACCGAGAAATGTTATGCATGTACCAACTATTGTATTGACTGTCAACCGTAAAGTATTAGTCGTCCAATAAATAAATAAATAAATAAAACAGACAATAAAAAAGAAGAAAACACTAAGCAGAACTTGGACTGGAGCTGGTGTATGATACCAAAGTCAAAGATTCTGGTGTGGGTGGGGGGAGAGTACAGGTCCTAGAAAAAAAGGAGGACAGAGGTCCTTGTGGGGGTTGTATTGTTATGTGGCAAACTGAGAAATGTTATGCATGACAAGCTATTGTATTTACTGTTGAATGAAAAAAAAACATTAATCCCCCAATAAATAAATAATTAATAAAAATTGGCAGATCCAAAATTAGAACCAACGCCGTCTGTTTTCAGGATCTGTGCTCTTAAGGACCACACCATAAGGCAGGCAATGATGATGATCTAAACAATGGCAGGCGCAATGAGACTGAGACAAACAGATCTTTACATACCACAATCGGACAAACCTAATAACCACACTGTATGAAGAGCTCACCAAACTCAGAAAAAAAAAAAAAAGATCCCATCCAAAAATGGAGAATATTCTGTTCAATACTCTTCTCAAAGAAGAGATCCCAAATTCAGCCACCGGGTTCCAGATGATAGTCAGATGCTAATCTGACTTCCTTGGGCAGACAATCCCACCAGTGTGTCCCGGAGCCCTGCTTCCCCAGAGCCCTGCCCCACTAGGGAAAGAGAGAGACAGGCTGGGAGTATGGATCGACCTGTCAATAACCATGTTCAGCAGGGAAGCAATTACAGAAGCCAGACCTCCCACCTTATGTACCCCATAATGATCCTGGGTCCATACTCCCAGAGGGATAAGGAATAGGAAAGCTATCAGAAGAGGGGATTGGATACGGAGTTCTGGTGGAGAGAATTGTGTGAAAAGGTACCTCTCTTATCATATAGTCTTGTCAATATTTCTGTTTTATAAATAAAAAATAAAAAAGAAGAGATCCCAAAGACCAAACAGACACATGAAAAAAATGTTCCAAGTCACTGATTGTCAGAGAAATGCAAATAAAGACAACAGTGAGATAGCATTTCACTTCTGTGAGAATGTCATACATCAAAAAAGGTTAAGAGAGGTTGTGGGGACAAAAGAACCCTTCTGCTGGTGGGAATGTCAGTTGGTCCAACCCCTGTGGAGAGCAGTCTGGAGAATTCTCAAAAGACTAGAAATGGACCTACCCTATGACTCTGCAATTCCTCTCTTGGGGATATATCCTAAGGAACCCAACATACTTAACTAAAAAGATCTGTGTATACCTATGTTCACAGTAGCACAATGTATAGTAGCCAAAACCTGGAAGCAACCCAGGTATCCAACAACAGATGAGTGGCTGAGAAAGTTGATATATACACACACACACACACACACATATACACACACAGAGTGGAACAGTGGACTACTACTAATCTATTAAAAATGATGTGTTCACCTTCTTCACCTCATCCTGGATGGACTTGAAGGAATCATGTCTATGCAACAAAAAGTTTGACACATCCGATCCATTTTGCCCCTCTTATAAATTGAATAGTAATTTGTGAGGCTATGAGTGTATATTAATAACATTTCCACCACCAAAAGTCTGTGTCCCTCCCCCTCCCCCCCACCCCCCAGTGAAGCTGAACGTCTACCTTCACCCTTCACCCAGAGATTTTTACTTTGGTGCCCTACTCCAAACTTGGTCAGATTCTGCTTTGAGTTTCCCTTTCTGTTCTTCTATCTCAACTTCTGTTTGAGTGGGATCACCCCACACTCAACTTTGTCTTTCTGACTTAGCTCACTTAACATAATTCCTTTTAGCTCCCTCCAGGATGGGTCAGAGAAGGTGGGTTCATTGTTCTTAATAGCTGCATAGTATTCCATTGTGTAAATATACCACAGCTTTCACAGTCATTCATCTGTTGTTGGGCACCTGGTTTGCTTCCAGGTTTCAGCTATTAAGAATTGTGCTGGTCACATGGCACGAAGCGCAAGTACTAGCGTGAGGTTCCTGGTTTGAGCCCTAGCTCTCCACCTGTAGGGGAGTCACTTCACAGGCGGTGAAGCAGGTCTGTAGGTGTCTTTGTCTTCCCCTCCTCTCCATTTCTCTCTGTCCTATCTAACAATGACGACATCAGTAATTACAACAACAGTAAAAAAACAAGGGCAACAAAAGGAAAAATAAATATATATATAAAATTTTTTTTTATTTATTCCCTTTTGTTGCCCTTGTTGTTTTGTTGCAGTTATTATTGATGTTGTTATTGTTGGATGGGACAGAGAGAAATGGAGAGAGAGAGGAGGGGAAGGTGGGGACAGAGCCTGTGAAGCTACTCCCCTGCAGGTGGGGAGCTGGGGGCTCGAACTGCCATCCTTAAGCCGGTCCTTGGCCCTTTGCGCCTCGTGTGCTTAACCCGCTGCGCTACCGGATGACTCCCATATAGAATGTTTTTTTTATAAAAGGGAAAGACCATAGCACCAAGCCTGCCTCCAGATTGGGCTAGCTGCAGTAGGAAATCTTTTCACTGTTTTACCCTTCTCTAATCACCACTCACTAGCTCAAAGGAAGAGAAGGCAGGAATATAGAGATGGGGGAGAAAATCTGACTTTGAGGCCTAGTCCCATATAACGAAAGCTTCCTACATATGTGACTTGCAGAATCAGTATCTTCTCATAACAACTTTTGTTTTTGATTCTAGAGTAAAACTAAAACATTTTGAGAAATTCCAGGATACAGCAGAAGCATTGGCAGGTAAAGTCAAAAGCTGGCTATTTGTTTTTTCAATCTGGAAATTTATTGTCCTTATTTTTATTTTTTTTAATTGTGGGCGGGGGAGATAGCATAATGGTTAAACAAACAGACTTTCATGCCTGAGGCTCCAAAGTCCCAGGTTCAATCCCCCGCACCACCATAAGCCAGAGCTGAGCAGTGCTCTGGTGTGTGTCTCCCTCTCTCTCTCTTCCCCCTCCCCCTCTTCCTCTGCATCTCTCTCAAAAATAAAATAAATAAAATTTAAGAAATTGCTTGGTTCAGTTGTCTGAGTTAACCTTAACCAATGTTGTCAATGATGCATTCATCCGGAACTGAATTTAAGTGATCTAACTCAAATTCGTTAAAAAAAAAAAAAAAAAGAATTGTGCTGGTATGAACATAGGTGTACACATTATCTTTTTGATTGGGTGTTATGGAGTCCTTAGAATATATACCTAGGGGAGAAATTACTGGGTCATGTGGGAGGTCTATTTCTAACTTTGTGAGAGTTCTCCAGACTGCTCTCCACAGACCAATTCACATTCCTACCAGCAGTGCAGAAGGGTTCCTTTGACCCCACAGCCTCTCTAGCATTAGCTGATGCTGTCCTTTTTGATGTCTGCCATTCTCATAGGGGTGAGGTGGTATCTCAGTGTTGTCTTTATTTGCATTTCTCTGACAATCAGTGACCTGGAGCAATTTTTCATGTTTGTTAGCCTTTTGGATCTCTTCTGTAGAGGATATGAACATGCTGTTCATATCCTCTGCCCATTTTTAGGTGGGGTTATTTGCTTTTTTGTTGCTAAGTTTGGTGAGTTCTTTATATAATTTGGTTATTAGCCTCTTGTCAGACGTGTGGAATGCAAAGATCTTCTCCCACTCTGTAAGGGGTCTCTTTATTTGGGTTATGGTTTCTTTTGCTGTGCAGTAGCTTTTCAATTTGATGTAGTCCCACTGGTTTGTTTTTGTTTTAGTCTTCCTTGCAACTGGGTCTGTTTCATCAAAGATGTCCCTGAGGTTTAGGTGGGAAAGTGTTCCACCAATATTTTCTTCTAAGTATTTGATAGTTTCTGGTCTAACATCCAGGTCCTTGACCCATTTGGACTTGACTTTTGTTTCTGGTCAGATAAAGTGGTTCAGTTTTATTCTTCTGGATGTTTCAGCCCAGTTTTCCCAGCACCGTTTATTGAAGAGAGCCTCCTTCCATTTAATACTTTGGGCCCCTTATCAAAAATTAGATGTCCATAGGTGTGGGGCAGAGTGAATATTCTTTTTTAATTTTTTTATTATCTTCATTTATTTATTGGATAGAGACAGAAATCAAGAGGGAAGGGAGGGATAGAGAGGGAGAGAGACAGAGAGACACCTGCACCACTGCTTCACCACTTGTGAAGCTTTCCCCCTGTAGGTGGGGACTGGGGGCTAGAACCTGGGTCCTTGAGCATTGTAGTATGTGCACTCAACCAGGTGTGCTACCACCAGGCTCCCCCAGAGTGAATATTCTAATGGATGAGAAATTACTCAAGAGACAAGGAAGATAGAATTTTAAGACAGTAGAAACAATTGACAGAATAGCAACTCAAAGGAGACAGAAAGCTGACTGGAATACAGAAACGACCAAAACAAATCCCTGTACCTAAGCTACTTACATACAAATGGAAGGAGAACAAACAGATACATACTGGACAAATAAGGACAAGCTAAGGGTCACTGGGAAAATGGAATGGAAAGGAGGGGGAGAGTATGGTGGTGGTGAGGGGGAGGGGTATTCCATTAGGTGGGCTGATTAGGGAAAGTCTCCCCGACAAAGCAGAGAGCTGAGGGAGCTGTAGTTCAGAGAAAAGGAACATCATGTACTGAGGGGCTGGGGTGAGTGTATGTGAGGCACTGTTATGCCTGAGGATGAGTAAGAAGCTACTGTGTGAAAACAGTGGTGACTCTGGAAGGGAAGGGAGGCCCGGCTCGCATGGACTCTCTTTGGACTCCACTGTAAGGATTCTGGCCTCACTACGAGTGAGGTGGGCTTTTCAGAAAAATAATCTGATGGTTTGTTTTGTTTTTTTTCTGTTTTTTTCCAGAGCACTGCACAATTCTGGCTTATGGTGGTACTAGGTACTAAGGATTAAATTTGGGAACTCTGGTGCCTCGAGCATGAGAGTCTGTTGTGTACTGATGAACTTTTAAAATTTTTTCCTAAAGGGAACTCTCTGGTTTCTGTCTGAAGCCCTGGGATGGAAGCAAGGATGAAAAAGCAAGGCAGTTAGGGGGCTGTGGCAACAGCCTAGTTGTGTGGGGTCACAGCAGTGCAGTTGGTAAGAAGTGGCAGCTTTTCTAAGATACTGTGTTTTCATCTTTTCCTATAATATAGGCATTATAGAAAAAATACATATGTATATTGTAAAAAAATTAAATCACAGAAAATCATAAAAAGGAAGACATAATTTTACCATCTACAGATAAATATTTCACTTTTTATTATACAATTATTAAGCCTTTTTTGTACAGAAATATATATCACTGTGTGTATGTGTCTTGCTGGGGTCTCACACATGCACAACTTCATTGCTTTGGGCAAAAAGGTAGACAGATATAGATAGAGACATGGAGAGATACCAAAGCATTGAATATTCCTTCAGTGCCACAGTGTTCCCATGTGGTGTGCTGGGAACTCAAATCTGGGTCACCACTATGACAAGACAGATGCCCTATCAGGTGAGCTAGCTCCCTACATCTGCCCCCTCTTTTTTTTGGCCATCTGAGTTACTGCTGGCGCTTGGTGTCTATATAATTCCCGTGTCCCCAGTCATTTGGTGGTGGGAATGGTGTTTATGTACACTCCTATTAATTTGTAGTCATATAAATCACTATTTAAGTAATATGAGAGGGGAAAAACTGATTGAATGTCTCAAACTTTTCAAAGCACAAACCGAGTCTTTTTAATACATAGGCTGAGTCTTTGATATGTTGACCCTCTTAAAAGCTTAGTCCAGGGAAAACAGAAGCAACCGGTGGCATAGCTATATACATATAATGTCAAAGGACATAAAATATGGTGCTGGTGTGTATGATACAGCAAATCCTAACAAAGGAATTTTTCAAAGTTAACCCAATTGCCAAACAATGTGATTATAGTAATAACTATCTGTTGTCTTCTTAAACCCTAAAACACCAGGAACCTCCCGCTTCCTCTATAGAGCCTATATTTCCCCCAGTCCTGGAACCTCTGGGGTGGGGCTCACTTTCCTGCATGCTTCTCTCAAGTCATACCAAATGATATTGCATCCGCTGATCCCAACCTAATCAACGCAATGAGTATCACCTCAGGATACTTCACTTTAAACTGTATCCAGTGGAATGTTAACCCTTCACCCTTATTACTCAGGTAAGACCTTTCCTGGTATTCTCTAATTCCATTCCAAAAGGTTCACTTCCGAAGAAAATCCCAAAACCCAGGTATAGACCAGGTCCTATAAGATAGAGCATATGTTCACATGTATCCATAAATTAGGGAAAATATATACCTGAGAGCAAAAATACACAATAGTCTGTAGTGAGTCAGTTATCAAGTTCATAATGAAATAGTGTCTACTTAGACTTAGATACCCTCCTCACCTACTTCCTATTACAGTTCTCTCATTCACTCCAAAGCTAACCTTATCAAAGCAAGGACTGCAAAAGTTGAATAAGAGCAAGAGACTGGCATACTTTAATGATAACTCTTTAGTCACTATCAGACCACCTCATCAGCTGGGTCCCTAATCAGGAAGTCCTGAGATTCCCAAACAGACTTAATGGGCCTAGACCTCGAATAAATCCCTCTCTCCATTGTTACTGGTCATCTCTATCAGGAACAACACAACAGACTCCTTTGTGGGCCCCCACAGGACATTGCCCTCAACTTGGATAAACAATGGTAGACAATGTTTCATCCTCCGAAGGGAGGCTGGACAACATACTCTATGCTACACCTGAGGAAGATGGGTCGATATTGGGGCAGCATGGAATGTTCCTACTCATGACCACAGAATGTGAGCTCAGATCTACAGGGATGCAGAGGTCACATAGGCTCGTAAGCTGAATATGGGCCCCAGATCACATCAAATCTATGAGGTTTACAGTCAACAATATTTATATGCCTTTCCCATATTAGGGAGCTACTCTCTTCCCTGATCCAGCTTTCTGGTCTTCTTTGCAGCCATGAATGACATCATCTCCCCAGACAACAACTTGGGTCTGTCTGCATATCAGATTTTAGGCTCAGGGGCAAAAAAGGAAAAAAAAAAATTTAACTAAAATATGCCTACTAGCTATCTACAAAATAGAGGACCCCCCCCCCCCAACTCTTCATCAGCACTATTCCAGCCCTTAGGTCCATGATTGGTCAACAATTTGTTTGGATTTGTATCTTAACTCTCTTTCCAACCACCAGGTTCTAGATGCTAGCATGATGCCAACCAGACT